>NW_024581260.1:0-11512 GCF_017639235.1 Corvus kubaryi
GCTTCAGAGGACTGCAGCCACCATTCTACCAGACTGCTACCACCACCCTGCCTAACAGGGTGTCAGGTTGTACCTTGACTCTGTCAGTTTGACAGTGTTTTCTTTTACCTTTTTTTTCCCCTTTTCTTTAATTTCCATTAAATTGTTATTCTGACTTAGTGCCTCCCACTGGTTTGTTTTTCAAACTAGTACATAATTTGGCGCCCAATGTGGGGCATGCTCTGAGAAAAAGTCAGAATTACAATTTTGTATAAACAGAAATCTATTCACCATGGTGCTCAGCTGGTCTGCATGGGTACTGTATCTTGCTCTCTATATTTTTCCTCACATGGGGAACTACCTGCCTGTTGTATTACTCCTGTTAAAACCAGGGAATGGTATGAGAATTGCTTTATTGGTTTATTATGTCTATAGCATAATAACCTGCGAGGCGATGAATACCATTCGGAATATATACTCAATTTTGTTTGGCTGTCCTAGTCTGGGCTCCTATGTCTGGGACCTCTTCAACAATCACAGCCAGCCCCTGGTGGGAGGAGTAGAGAGTGGTTTCTTCCAGCCTTTCAGGCCAGGCACAGCAGTTTTTGAAAAAATTGAGTTCCCTCTGGATGTTAAGGATGGTATAATCTTCTTGTCAGTTCTCTTCTCTTTTTTCTCTATGGCCTGCATTGTGTACACCATGCTTAGAAACAAAACACTACTTAGTGTGGTGCAACGTCTGCTTGAGGAGGAGGTAAAAAGGAGCAAAGCAGCAAATACCATGTCTACACAGACTGTCACACAGAAAGGAGCCAAAAGCAAAGCAACCGCATCCATTTCTACGCAGACCGTCACAGAGGAGAAAGGAACCAAGAGCAAAGCAACCGTATCCATTTCCACGCAGACCGTCACAGAGGAGAAAGGAACCAAGAGCAAAGCAACCGCATCCATCTCTACGCAGACCGACACAGAGGAGAAAGGAACCAAACAAAAAGCAACAGTGTCCATCTCTACACAGACTGTCACAGAGGAGAAAGGAACCAAATGTAAAACAACAGCGTCCATGTCTACGCAGACTGACTCAGAGGAGAAAGGAACCAAAAGCACTGTCAGCGTCCCCATGCAAACCATCACGGAACCAGAACAGCCTAAACCGATTGCAGTTGCCCCCGTGCAGAAGAAGAAATCAAAAAGCAAATCAGTCCGCATAGTGACTGACGAGGATGCAGCAGGACCTTCGCACCCAGCAGAAGAGGCAGAGCCAGAGATCATCACTCAGTCGCTATCCCTGGGTGAGCTGCGAGACCTGCGGAGGGAATTCACTCGCCAGACGAACGAGTCTATCCTGACCTGGCTGCTCCGCATCTGGGACGCTGCAGCCAATGACACCATTCTGGACGGAAGTGAGGCCAGGCAACTGGGATCTCTGTCCCGGGATGTGGTCATTGACCAGGGGATCGGGAGAACCCAAGAAACCCTCAGCCTCTGGCGGCGACTGCTTACAAGTGTAAGGGACAGGTACCTTTGTAAAGAAGACCTCCAGGTGCACCAAGGAAAATGGAGCACAATGGAACAAGGTATCCGGTGCCTGAGGGAATTGGCTGTGCTGGAGATCATTTTCTCAGAAGATGAGAGATTTCCTAAGAGCCCAGATGGTGTCCAGTGCACGTCACAGATGTGGTTGAGGTTCGCACGCCTTGGACCAGAGCTATACTCCCGTTACCTGGCAACGCTGCAATGGAGGGAAGGCGAGGACAGGGTGGGCGTCTTGGTGAACAAACTGAGGATTTACGAGGACACCGTCACAGCCCCGTCTCGCACCCATGTCTCATCCGTGGAAACAAGTCTTTTGGCTGAGCAAGTCCGGAGCTTGATTGAAGAAGGCCATCAGAAATTGAAAAAGGAACTTAAGGAAGAGATTTACCAGATCTCACCAGAACCAACAAGAGTCTCTGCCATTAGGAGCCGGCGACCCCCAACCAGGGAGAGAGGATACACCCCACGAGGTAATCTCTGGTTTTTCCTTCAGGAACATGGAGAAGACATGAGTAAGTGGGATGGAAAACCCACCTCCTCCTTAGCAGCTCGGGTACGTGAACTAAAAAGAGGGGCAACTACCACAAGAAGCGCATCTAGAGTCAATGCTGCTCCGGTCTCCCGCACACAGAACTCCAGACGGTACTGGAATGATAATATGACCGATCCTCTTGAAGGGACCTCAGGAACGTATTCACCGGAAGGGAGCAACATGCAACATGACCAGGAATAGAGGGGCCCTGCCTCTAGCCAGGTAGAGGAAAGGGAGAATCGGGTCTTTTGGACTGTGTGGGTCCGATGGCCTGGCACATCTGACCCACAAAGATACACGGCTTTGGTTGACACCGGTGCTCAATGTACTCTGATGCCATCAAGGTATGTGGGAGCAGAACCCATTTCTATTTCTGGGGTGACAGGAGGATCCCAGCAGCTGACTGTACTGGAAGCTGAAGTGAGTTTAACTGGGAACGAGTGGCAGAAACACCCCATCGTGACTGGCCCAGAGGCCCCGTGCATTCTCGGCATAGACTATCTCAGAAATGGATATTTCAAGGACCCAAAAGGACATCGTTGGGCTTTTGGTATAGCTGCTGTGGAGACAGAAGATATCAGACAACTGAGTACATTGCCTGGCCTCTCAGATGACCCCTCTGCCGTGGGACTGCTAAGAGTTGCAGAACAACAGGTGCCAATCGCCACAGCAACAGTGCACCACCGGCAATACCGCACCGACAGAGACTCTGTGGTTCCCATCCATGAGATGATTCACAAACTGGAGAGCCAAGGGGTGGTCAGCAAGGTCCATTCACCTTTCAACAGCCCTATATGGCCAGTGCGTAAGTCCAGTGGAGAATGGAGGCTGACGGTGGACTACCGTGGCCTGAATGAGGTCACGCCACCATTGAGCGCCGCTGTGCCGGACATGTTGGAACTTCAGTACGAGCTGGAGTCCAAAGCAGCGAAGTGGTACGCCACTATTGACATTGCCAATGCCTTCTTCTCCATTCCTTTGGCAGCAGAATGCAGGCCCCAGTTTGCTTTTACCTGGAAGGGTGTGCAATACACCTGGAACTGACTGCCCCAGGGGTGGAAGCACAGTCCCACCATTTGCCACGGACTGATCCAGACTGCACTGGAAAAGGGTGAGGCTCCAGAACATCTGCAATACATCGATGACATCATCGTGTGGGGAAACACAGCAAAGGAAGTGTTTGAGAAAGGAGAGAAAATCATCCAGATTCTCCTGGAAGCTGGCTTTGCCATCAAAAGGAGCAAAGTCAAGGGACCTGCCCAAGAGATCCAGTTCCTGGGAGTAAAGTGGCAAGATGGACGACGTCAGATTCCCACCGAGGTCATCAATAAGATCACTGCGATGTCTCCACCGACCAGCAAGAAGGAAACACAAGCTTTCCTAGGTGCCATAGGTTTCTGGAGGATGCACATTCCCGAGTACAGCCAGATCGTGAGCCCTCTCTACCTGGTTACCCGCAAGAAGAATGATTTCCACTGGGGCCCCGAACAGCAGCAAGCCTTTGCCCAGATCAAGCAGGAAATCGCTCATGCGGTAGCCCTTGGCCCAGTCAGGACAGGACCAGAGGTAAAGAATGTGCTCTACTCTGCAGCCGGGAACAATGGTCTGTCCTGGAGCCTTTGGCAGAAGGTGCCTGGTGAGACTCGTGGCCGACCACTGGGATTCTGGAGCCGAAGCTACAGAGGGTCTGAAGCCAACTACACTCCCACAGAGAAGGAAATCTTGGCAGCCTATGAAGGAGTCCAAGCTGCCTCAGAGGTAATTGGCACTGAAGCACAGTTGCTTCTGGCACCCCGACTACCGGTGCTGGGTTGGATGTTCAAGGGAAAGGTTCCTTCCACGCATCATGCCACCAACACCACATGGAGCAAGTGGATCGCCCTCATCACACAGCGTGCCCGTATTGGAAACCCGAATCGCCCTGGGATTCTAGAAATTATAACAAACTGGCCTGAAGGTGAGACTTTTGGATTATCCTCTGAAGAAGAGGAAGAGCAAGTGACTCGTGCTGAGGAAGCCCCACCATACAATGAGCTACCGGAGACTGAAAGATGTTATGCCCTCTTCACTGATGGTTCCTGCCGAATTGTAGGCGCTAATCGAAAGTGGAAAGCTGCAGTATGGAGCCCCACACGACGAGTTGCACAAGCTACCGAGGGACAAGGTGGATTGAGTCAGGTTGCAGAGCTTAAAGCCGTCCAGCTGGCTTTGGATATTGCTGAACGAGAGAAGTGGCCGAGGCTCTATCTCTACACCGACTCATGGATGGTAGCTAATGCTCTGTGGGGATGGCTGGATCGCTGGAGAAAGGCCAACTGGCAGCGCAGAGGGAAACCCATCTGGGCCGCTGAGATTTGGCAGGACATCGCCGCCCGAGTAGAGAAGCTGACCGTGAAGGTTCGACACGTGGATGCGCACGTACCCAAGAGTCGGGCTAATGAAGAGCATCGCAACAACGAGCAGGTGGACCGAGCTGCCAAGGTGAAAGTATCACAGGTGGATCTGGACTGGCAGCACAAGGGAGAATTATTCCTAGCTCGTTGGGCCCATGATGCCTCTGGTCATCAGGGGAGAGATGCAACATACCGATGGGCCCGTGACCGAGGGGTGGACCTTTCCATGGACAGCATCTCACAGGTCATCCACAGTTGTGAGACCTGTGCTGCAATCAAACAGGCCAAGCGGGTGAAGCCTCTGTGGTATGGTGGACGATGGTCAAAGTACAGGTATGGTGAAGCCTGGCAAGTTGACTACATCACCCTTCCCCAAACCCGCCAAGGCAAGCACTACGTGTTGACCATGGTTGAAGCAACCACTGGATGGCTGGAGACCTACCCTGTGCCTCATGCTACAGCCCGGAACACCATCCTGGGCCTGGAAAAGCAAGTCCTGTGGAGACATGGCACCCCTGATAGGATCGAATCAGACAACGGGACTCATTTTAAGAATAGCCTCATCAACACCTGGGCCAGAGAACACGATATCGAATGGATATATCATATTCCTTATCATGCACCAGCTGCTGGAAAAGTTGAACGCTGCAATGGACTACTTAAAACTACCCTAAAGGCACTTGGTGGGGGGACCTTCAAAAATTGGGAAGTGAACTTAGCAAAGGCCACCTGGATAGTCAATACCCGAGGGTCCATCAATCGAGCTGGTGCTGCCGAGTCTGAACCCTTGCACACAGTGGGTGGAGATAGAGTCCCTGTGGTACACCTGAGAGGTATTTTAGGAAAGACTGTTTGGATTAATCCCACCTCAGGCAAAGACAAACCCATCCGTGGGATTGTCTTTGCTCAAGGACCTGGTTGCACTTGGTGGGTAATGCAGAAAGATGGGGAAACCCGTTGTGTACCACAAGGAGACCTAATCTTAGGTGAGAACGGTGTGCAGGTTTCATTGTGTATATATATATATATATATATGTATGTGTGTTTTAGAGTTTAAGAAGGTATTGGTTTGGGATAATGTAGATGGTAATAGAATAAGGGGTGGATAATGTCCTGGGTTGCAGTGTATTCTATTACCATCCTCAGGAGCCGTTGAAACCAGGTGGGGCAGTGTTTCCTTGCCTCCTCCCCCCAGACTATCTTTCTGTTAATTGCCCATCATTGTCCTGCCCCCTGACTCAGAGATAAGTCCCTCCGGACTATCTCCTGTTAATGAGCCTAATCAACACTTTGCCTCATGACTCATTACCCCATTGTGAGATGCTCCGCCCAGAGGGAGGAACCAAGCATCCCATCGTGGATATAATCTGAGGCTGAACACCAGAGACACCGGCTTCCCACTGGATTTCCAGAGGACAGGAGCTACACAGCCACCATTGGACTTCCTGAGGAAGAGCAGACTGTTTTACTACAGGATCACTGCTTCAGAGGACTGCAGCCACCATTCTACCAGACTGCTACCACCACCCTGCCTAACAGGGTGTCAGGTTGTACCTTGACTCTGTCAGTTTGACAGTGTTTTCTTTTACCTTTTTTTTCCCCTTTTCTTTAATTTCCATTAAATTGTTATTCTGACTTAGTGCCTCCCACTGGTTTGTTTTTCAAACTAGTACATAATTTGGCGCCCAATGTGGGGCATGCTCTGAGAAAAAGTCAGAATTACAATTTTGTATAAACAGAAATCTATTCACCATGGTGCTCAGCTGGTCTGCATGGGTACTGTATCTTGCTCTCTATATTTTTCCTCACATGGGGAACTACCTGCCTGTTGTATTACTCCTGTTAAAACCAGGGAATGGTATGAGAATTGCTTTATTGGTTTATTATGTCTATAGCATAATAACCTGCGAGGCGATGAATACCATTCGGAATATATACTCAATTTTGTTTGGCTGTCCTAGTCTGGGCTCCTATGTCTGGGACCTCTTCAACAATCACAGCCAGCCCCTGGTGGGAGGAGTAGAGAGTGGTTTCTTCCAGCCTTTCAGGCCAGGCACAGCAGTTTTTGAAAAAATTGAGTTCCCTCTGGATGTTAAGGATGGTATAATCTTCTTGTCAGTTCTCTTCTCTTTTTTCTCTATGGCCTGCATTGTGTACACCATGCTTAGAAACAAAACACTACTTAGTGTGGTGCAACGTCTGCTTGAGGAGGAGGTAAAAAGGAGCAAAGCAGCAAATACCATGTCTACACAGACTGTCACACAGAAAGGAGCCAAAAGCAAAGCAACCGCATCCATTTCTACGCAGACCGTCACAGAGGAGAAAGGAACCAAGAGCAAAGCAACCGTATCCATTTCCACGCAGACCGTCACAGAGGAGAAAGGAACCAAGAGCAAAGCAACCGCATCCATCTCTACGCAGACCGACACAGAGGAGAAAGGAACCAAACAAAAAGCAACAGTGTCCATCTCTACACAGACTGTCACAGAGGAGAAAGGAACCAAATGTAAAACAACAGCGTCCATGTCTACGCAGACTG
Source organism: Corvus kubaryi (assembly GCF_017639235.1). Classification (NCBI taxonomy): domain Eukaryota; kingdom Metazoa; phylum Chordata; class Aves; order Passeriformes; family Corvidae; genus Corvus; species Corvus kubaryi. The sequence goes on from NW_024581260.1 coordinate 6,980, forward strand.
ACTCAGAGGAGAAAGGAACCAAAAGCACTGTCAGCGTCCCCATGCAAACCATCACGGAACCAGAACAGCCTAAACCGATTGCAGTTGCCCCCGTGCAGAAGAAGAAATCAAAAAGCAAATCAGTCCGCATAGTGACTGACGAGGATGCAGCAGGACCTTCGCACCCAGCAGAAGAGGCAGAGCCAGAGATCATCACTCAGTCGCTATCCCTGGGTGAGCTGCGAGACCTGCGGAGGGAATTCACTCGCCAGACGAACGAGTCTATCCTGACCTGGCTGCTCCGCATCTGGGACGCTGCAGCCAATGACACCATTCTGGACGGAAGTGAGGCCAGGCAACTGGGATCTCTGTCCCGGGATGTGGTCATTGACCAGGGGATCGGGAGAACCCAAGAAACCCTCAGCCTCTGGCGGCGACTGCTTACAAGTGTAAGGGACAGGTACCTTTGTAAAGAAGACCTCCAGGTGCACCAAGGAAAATGGAGCACAATGGAACAAGGTATCCGGTGCCTGAGGGAATTGGCTGTGCTGGAGATCATTTTCTCAGAAGATGAGAGATTTCCTAAGAGCCCAGATGGTGTCCAGTGCACGTCACAGATGTGGTTGAGGTTCGCACGCCTTGGACCAGAGCTATACTCCCGTTACCTGGCAACGCTGCAATGGAGGGAAGGCGAGGACAGGGTGGGCGTCTTGGTGAACAAACTGAGGATTTACGAGGACACCGTCACAGCCCCGTCTCGCACCCATGTCTCATCCGTGGAAACAAGTCTTTTGGCTGAGCAAGTCCGGAGCTTGATTGAAGAAGGCCATCAGAAATTGAAAAAGGAACTTAAGGAAGAGATTTACCAGATCTCACCAGAACCAACAAGAGTCTCTGCCATTAGGAGCCGGCGACCCCCAACCAGGGAGAGAGGATACACCCCACGAGGTAATCTCTGGTTTTTCCTTCAGGAACATGGAGAAGACATGAGTAAGTGGGATGGAAAACCCACCTCCTCCTTAGCAGCTCGGGTACGTGAACTAAAAAGAGGGGCAACTACCACAAGAAGCGCATCTAGAGTCAATGCTGCTCCGGTCTCCCGCACACAGAACTCCAGACGGTACTGGAATGATAATATGACCGATCCTCTTGAAGGGACCTCAGGAACGTATTCACCGGAAGGGAGCAACATGCAACATGACCAGGAATAGAGGGGCCCTGCCTCTAGCCAGGTAGAGGAAAGGGAGAATCGGGTCTTTTGGACTGTGTGGGTCCGATGGCCTGGCACATCTGACCCACAAAGATACACGGCTTTGGTTGACACCGGTGCTCAATGTACTCTGATGCCATCAAGGTATGTGGGAGCAGAACCCATTTCTATTTCTGGGGTGACAGGAGGATCCCAGCAGCTGACTGTACTGGAAGCTGAAGTGAGTTTAACTGGGAACGAGTGGCAGAAACACCCCATCGTGACTGGCCCAGAGGCCCCGTGCATTCTCGGCATAGACTATCTCAGAAATGGATATTTCAAGGACCCAAAAGGACATCGTTGGGCTTTTGGTATAGCTGCTGTGGAGACAGAAGATATCAGACAACTGAGTACATTGCCTGGCCTCTCAGATGACCCCTCTGCCGTGGGACTGCTAAGAGTTGCAGAACAACAGGTGCCAATCGCCACAGCAACAGTGCACCACCGGCAATACCGCACCGACAGAGACTCTGTGGTTCCCATCCATGAGATGATTCACAAACTGGAGAGCCAAGGGGTGGTCAGCAAGGTCCATTCACCTTTCAACAGCCCTATATGGCCAGTGCGTAAGTCCAGTGGAGAATGGAGGCTGACGGTGGACTACCGTGGCCTGAATGAGGTCACGCCACCATTGAGCGCCGCTGTGCCGGACATGTTGGAACTTCAGTACGAGCTGGAGTCCAAAGCAGCGAAGTGGTACGCCACTATTGACATTGCCAATGCCTTCTTCTCCATTCCTTTGGCAGCAGAATGCAGGCCCCAGTTTGCTTTTACCTGGAAGGGTGTGCAATACACCTGGAACTGACTGCCCCAGGGGTGGAAGCACAGTCCCACCATTTGCCACGGACTGATCCAGACTGCACTGGAAAAGGGTGAGGCTCCAGAACATCTGCAATACATCGATGACATCATCGTGTGGGGAAACACAGCAAAGGAAGTGTTTGAGAAAGGAGAGAAAATCATCCAGATTCTCCTGGAAGCTGGCTTTGCCATCAAAAGGAGCAAAGTCAAGGGACCTGCCCAAGAGATCCAGTTCCTGGGAGTAAAGTGGCAAGATGGACGACGTCAGATTCCCACCGAGGTCATCAATAAGATCACTGCGATGTCTCCACCGACCAGCAAGAAGGAAACACAAGCTTTCCTAGGTGCCATAGGTTTCTGGAGGATGCACATTCCCGAGTACAGCCAGATCGTGAGCCCTCTCTACCTGGTTACCCGCAAGAAGAATGATTTCCACTGGGGCCCCGAACAGCAGCAAGCCTTTGCCCAGATCAAGCAGGAAATCGCTCATGCGGTAGCCCTTGGCCCAGTCAGGACAGGACCAGAGGTAAAGAATGTGCTCTACTCTGCAGCCGGGAACAATGGTCTGTCCTGGAGCCTTTGGCAGAAGGTGCCTGGTGAGACTCGTGGCCGACCACTGGGATTCTGGAGCCGAAGCTACAGAGGGTCTGAAGCCAACTACACTCCCACAGAGAAGGAAATCTTGGCAGCCTATGAAGGAGTCCAAGCTGCCTCAGAGGTAATTGGCACTGAAGCACAGTTGCTTCTGGCACCCCGACTACCGGTGCTGGGTTGGATGTTCAAGGGAAAGGTTCCTTCCACGCATCATGCCACCAACACCACATGGAGCAAGTGGATCGCCCTCATCACACAGCGTGCCCGTATTGGAAACCCGAATCGCCCTGGGATTCTAGAAATTATAACAAACTGGCCTGAAGGTGAGACTTTTGGATTATCCTCTGAAGAAGAGGAAGAGCAAGTGACTCGTGCTGAGGAAGCCCCACCATACAATGAGCTACCGGAGACTGAAAGATGTTATGCCCTCTTCACTGATGGTTCCTGCCGAATTGTAGGCGCTAATCGAAAGTGGAAAGCTGCAGTATGGAGCCCCACACGACGAGTTGCACAAGCTACCGAGGGACAAGGTGGATTGAGTCAGGTTGCAGAGCTTAAAGCCGTCCAGCTGGCTTTGGATATTGCTGAACGAGAGAAGTGGCCGAGGCTCTATCTCTACACCGACTCATGGATGGTAGCTAATGCTCTGTGGGGATGGCTGGATCGCTGGAGAAAGGCCAACTGGCAGCGCAGAGGGAAACCCATCTGGGCCGCTGAGATTTGGCAGGACATCGCCGCCCGAGTAGAGAAGCTGACCGTGAAGGTTCGACACGTGGATGCGCACGTACCCAAGAGTCGGGCTAATGAAGAGCATCGCAACAACGAGCAGGTGGACCGAGCTGCCAAGGTGAAAGTATCACAGGTGGATCTGGACTGGCAGCACAAGGGAGAATTATTCCTAGCTCGTTGGGCCCATGATGCCTCTGGTCATCAGGGGAGAGATGCAACATACCGATGGGCCCGTGACCGAGGGGTGGACCTTTCCATGGACAGCATCTCACAGGTCATCCACAGTTGTGAGACCTGTGCTGCAATCAAACAGGCCAAGCGGGTGAAGCCTCTGTGGTATGGTGGACGATGGTCAAAGTACAGGTATGGTGAAGCCTGGCAAGTTGACTACATCACCCTTCCCCAAACCCGCCAAGGCAAGCACTACGTGTTGACCATGGTTGAAGCAACCACTGGATGGCTGGAGACCTACCCTGTGCCTCATGCTACAGCCCGGAACACCATCCTGGGCCTGGAAAAGCAAGTCCTGTGGAGACATGGCACCCCTGATAGGATCGAATCAGACAACGGGACTCATTTTAAGAATAGCCTCATCAACACCTGGGCCAGAGAACACGATATCGAATGGATATATCATATTCCTTATCATGCACCAGCTGCTGGAAAAGTTGAACGCTGCAATGGACTACTTAAAACTACCCTAAAGGCACTTGGTGGGGGGACCTTCAAAAATTGGGAAGTGAACTTAGCAAAGGCCACCTGGATAGTCAATACCCGAGGGTCCATCAATCGAGCTGGTGCTGCCGAGTCTGAACCCTTGCACACAGTGGGTGGAGATAGAGTCCCTGTGGTACACCTGAGAGGTATTTTAGGAAAGACTGTTTGGATTAATCCCACCTCAGGCAAAGACAAACCCATCCGTGGGATTGTCTTTGCTCAAGGACCTGGTTGCACTTGGTGGGTAATGCAGAAAGATGGGGAAACCCGTTGTGTACCACAAGGAGACCTAATCTTAGGTGAGAACGGTGTGCAGGTTTCATTGTGTATATATATATATATATATATGTATGTGTGTTTTAGAGTTTAAGAAGGTATTGGTTTGGGATAATGTAGATGGTAATAGAATAAGGGGTGGATAATGTCCTGGGTTGCAGTGTATTCTATTACCATCCTCAGGAGCC
>NW_024581261.1:0-10308 GCF_017639235.1 Corvus kubaryi
CACTAAATTGGACAAATGATCTGAGAACACAAGATAAAATTCAACCACGACATATTGACGTAATTAGACTTAAGCAGGAATAATCAACTTCATAAATACAGAAAAAGGAACAGCTGTCTAGGTGGCAATTCTACAAAAATTCTGGAAGTTCCTGCACACCACAGTCTGAAAAGTAGTAAAAAGCACGCCTCACCACCACAGGACAAACAAGTATCATATTGGGATGCTAACGTCAGTCTGACAGACCTGTGATGTAGATTTTTCCCTGAAGTGTTATGTCCAGTGTTGGGTGTCCCACTCTGAGACAGAGGCCCATTGGAGAGAGCCCAGGAAAGAAGGGGAATAGTCAAACATTTAGGATCCGTGGCAAACGAGGGTACACAGAACAGACAGAGGATGTCCAGATAAAGAAATGATGACAAGGGAAGCACACTATAACAGTTTTCAAATATCTGAACAGCTGCTACAAGGAAAAAAGTAATCAGTTTTCCATGCCCATGGTGAATAACAGGCAATAAATTCAACTTCAGCATGGAAGATTTGGGCTAATCTGTTAAGAATAGCGAAGCGCTGGAATAAATTGCCCAGAGCTCAGTCAAAATATTGACAAAGGCAAAGGAGGTGCAGCTGGACATGCCTTGGGCAAGGAGACAGACTAGATGATCTCTCAAAGCCCCTTCCAATCCTGTTTTCTATAGCTTTTTTGATCAGCAGTAGCAAGTCTAAACCGAAGATGTTCACAGAACTCTGCATTCCCCATCCCTCACATCAGGTATTTTCCACAATGAAAAGGGAGAGTTTTGAAGTTTTTACAGTACAGCAAAACACACACACCATTCCCTACCCAGCTTCAGCAAATCTCTTTTCTAAATACACCAGACACACATTTATGTGCTCTCAACACTATGTGGAGCAGAGCCTTGAACATTAATCTTTCAGCAACAAAACCACAGTGCTCTTCCAACAAACCTGTGTAACTGTTCCTAGGGGTGACTACAGAGCCTCAGACCCCTGCGGCTGCCTGCACATGCCTCCCTCGCCCTATAGCCCCAGCTAGGAAAACTGTTTACATCCCAGGCTCACTGGTCCATGCAGTTCCAAAAATAGAGAGTTTTGGGGGGTTGTTTTGTTTATGTTTTCCTGTGGGAACTTCTCATACACTAAATCTAATGCACCCACCCAACAAATTACAATCACATTCTAGAAAGATTATAAAACCCTAAAACCAGTGTCAGTCTCAGACTCCAAGAATAGGACCAATGGCAATTAATGTTTTTAACACCTGTATTTGAAATCAGCCCCCCCCATCTCTTTACAAAAAGAGGAGAAGTCCTTCTGCCAAGAGCTAGAGCTGTTGCAGGACCTGTGGTGCAGGCAGCCGTGTCACAGTGTTCTGCTGGAGGGCAGAGCGTGCTCATGGAAATGGGCAGGGAGCATGTGCTGGGAGCATCATGCCCAGCAGTGCTGCCAGAGGAGCATGGCACGGGTTATGGAATTGTATACTACCAAGAGGAGAAAAGTGACGGCAGCACTGCAACTAGTGGAATTACGGCAGACAAAGACGTACTGCTTCCTTCTTTAGTGATCATAAAACTTTCCTGGTGTTATGATCAGGAGTGCACGAAACACTGCCTCCCATGCCATACATGTGTCTCCATATGGACACATGGCTATTCTCTCCAAATTGAGAAGGTCATGCTTCCTATTCAGTCTGCCAGCAATGAAGATCATTAAGGCCATTTCTTAGATCAACCATAAAGTCACAGACCAGCACCTAGCAAAGTCAATGGGTAACATATTTTGATGCTGAAGCGCTTCTGAGGCAAGCTGTCCCCAGTTGTCCCAGCTCCTCCTGCGAGGGCTCAGCTGTGGCTGAGGGGTTTTGCTTCCCTGCACTCTGGCTCTGTCTGCCTGGCAGGGAGCTACTGCTGTTGCACACTGGGTGCCCCCACCTCCTGGGGACTTACAGGAAACGAGGGCATCTTAGCGGCTGCCCAAGCAGGACATGGAGTAATTTTGGTACAAGACAGAATGAGCTCCTCTGCACCTCATCTGGGGAGATGTGGGTCCCTGCAGCCTAAGTGGACGTGCCACAGGGACAGGGCACAACTACGCTTTTCTTATCAAGGCACTCAAGGAGGGAACGGGGGCCCGTGGGGCAGAGGACTATCTCTGCAGCTGGCCATTCTTCCTCTCCCATCTCTCGCCCACGGCAACTCCCAGCGATGCTCCCAACACTGGCTATGCCCCTGCTGCTTGAGTTAATTACAGTAATTATACCTGTGCTCCTCAGCTCCGGCTCACTTCTGTTGTCACTTCCCTGCCCATTCATTTGCAAATCTAATCACTCCGTGGATTTTTTCAAAAGAAAAAGGGGTAGGGAGAGCAAGGATACAAATGAAAAAAGAAAGTATGATTCCTGCAACAATATAACAGAAATTGAGGCGCCATTGAGCAGCACCAAAGGTTTTATTTAGTGCCCCCGTGAGGGCTGCATGCTGCTCCCAGTTCTGATAGACAGGCCTTTGCTAGAACAGAGTGGGGGATAAAGAAACAATTGCATCAGCCTCCCCCAGTGCCTGCTAAATTGCCTCAAGATACTTCCTGGTGCTTGAGAGCTCACTTGCGGAGAGGCAGGAGAGCTTCCTGGGCATCCAGTGTTCCCAGCACAGCAGGATGCCCCCATGGGCACAGGCACCATGAACCCCCAGCAACCGCTCAGCTTGGTGCGGGTCCTACCCATTTCTTGGGCAGGTTTTATGTGGACAAGGGGTGCTGCAGGATCAGCTGTGGAAACAGAAATCCCCAGAAGGGCCATGGCTAGAAGTATGCACTTCAGGTCACTTGTCTGATAAGGATAGATTTGAGGTCAATCCTTTGAACACAGACGGGAAAGAGTGTAACCAGAAAAAAAATGGGCAGAAATGGCTTCCTATTTGTTTTCAGGTGCTCTGAAGAAGAGAAAGCAAGAAGAGGAAGCTGTGATGTGCCCTGCCAGATGACACTGGGACCAGTGTTACATTGCTGCCAGGCAGCAAAAGAGAGCAGATGGGTTTTGTCACCCAGTACTGTACACACAGTTTTGAGGAGAAAAATACAAAACTGTTATTTTTGCCTTTTACTGCCAATAGATAGAGACAGTGAAAGAGAGTGAGAGGCAAAGGGACAGCCTGGTTCCTTTGCACTAAGTGCAGCAGTTCAATTACACTGCACTGAAGCATTTTCACACCAGGATTACACCACTCCTTCTGTGTAGCCACACACTTCTGAGCTTGTTCACAGTATCATCCCAGACGCCAGAATTTCCCACTGTGTGATGACACTTCAGCACCAGGGCTTCTCTCTCTTAGTGACCATGCTGGAAAAGCAGCCCAGGGGCTGCAGAAGTCCAGGAGGCTAAGAAGGTTAGGATAAACCAATTCCCTGATAAAGTACTAGAAGTATTTAAGAAGACTGAAAATAGTTGGTGTTTCTCATTATCAGAGTAAATGTTTCTTATCACTGTATGCTTTGTACACAAAATATTTATTGTTTTGCATATCTGCATTGGCAAGAGAGCACTTCTCTGGACAGGAGCAGGAGGTAGAAAGGCCTTTTGAACATCATGGGCAGGAAGAGAGGTAGTCGGGGAAACATGTTGGAACTGCAGAGCATTTCTATTTGCAGTTAATTTTTTGGTGACGTGAAAGCAACAATTTTTTTTTAATGTAACAGACAGGAAAATGCAAACCCCCCAAAGTTATGCCTTGTTTCCAGGCAAGAAATATGAAATGGATACTGCACTGCAAAACATGTAACTGCACCAGGGCAAACTAAAGAGTCTCCAAGTCCTTTAGGTGACGTGCTCAAAAGGGTTTTCTCTCTCCCAGGAGGCTGATTGCTGGGGGAGGAGACAGAGGATCTACAATTAGGTTGATTAAAATAGTGGTCCCAGCATGGTCTGTTCTTCACTGTTGCCAGGAGACTAGAAGGCTGGGATGAACAGTTCAAACTTTTTGTAACAAAAAGAGGTGTTTACCTGAACACCATATGATCTTGGCCCTCTCCAAGGCTTAGCACTCACCATTAGTTCACAAGAAAAAAAATCCCGACCCAACTTCACTTTCTTAGACTTGTGTTAAGATGGGTTTTCCATGTTCAAAACTGCACCAATTCTTCCCTGCCTCCGTCTTCCTAGCCCAGCGCCAAACTCCAGGCTCTATGCTAACTGTTCAGTGGCTGTTCTTTCACTTTTTGTAATATTAATCTGGTCTTTCTTTCCAGATCTGGGCCCTAGAACCCAGTGAGCAGGTCAGTTCTAGGTTACTCGTCCCCTCTACAGAATCTACATCTGAAGCAAAAGCTGGGTGGGCAGCTCAGCTGATTGGCGAGGACATTGAGATGGGCAGCCACTCACAGTTATTTGGTGGACATGCACTGCCCTAAGTCAGTGACTTACGCTGGAAGAGGTGACTGTAATACATCAGGAAACAGAAGATCTTGGTGGAGAAACCAAGCCAAGCTATCTTACCAACTTGCTCCATTTCCCCCCCACTTTTCCCAGCTGGTACAGAAGTAAAAGGAAACACTAAGTATATTGGTGGGAGACAGTTATAGTCCAAAGTGAAGCCCTACTTTTTTATTCAAGTCCCTTTTGGTTAGCATCCTAAAGCATACAGAAAAAAAACCAACAAAACAACAACAAACTAAAAAAAAAATCCGCAGTTGTAGCTGTTCCAAAGTTCTACGTCTGAAGATTTTTATGCATTTGAAGCATTTGATTTAGGCCCTTTGCTTCAAGGTAGGTCTTGTCTTCCCTAAAGCCAAGTGCATTAATAAAACTTAACCAATATGTCTTTTCTAGGGCTTTCACTTGCTCTATCTGTTACTACAAAAACTGTACATGCCAAGCAATGTGTTTGGTTTTTAACACCCCAACGGATGTTAAAATCCTGAAGCAGGTGGCAAGGGGCTGTGATGGATGGATAGCAGGCATGACAGTTTTAGAAAAGAAGGCTGGAGATGACAGTGAAGGTAGAAGATTGCAAAAGTAGCAGCAAAACTAGTTGAAAGCTGAAGTCCCTGCTACAAATGTTGTACTGCACATGCAGGGTTTTAATGCCAAAAGAGAGAGCATCCTTGCTCCTATTAACACAGCAGCAATCAGGCAATAGCTGGAAAGAGGCATTTAAACCTCCCTGTGTAGCTGTGTTGCAACACAGTGCATAATTGCTCATCATGCTCCTTTCCACAGCCTGCACAGGTTCCCTGTTGGAATTCATAGAATCACAGAATGGTTTGGACTGGAAAGAACCCTAAAGATCATCTAGTTCCAACTCCCCTGCCATGGACAGGGACACCTTCCATTAGAGCAGATTGCTCAGAGCCTCATCCAACTTGGCCTTGAACACTCCAGGGGTGGGGCATCCACAACTTCTCTGGGCAACCTATTCCAGTGTCTCACCACCCTCACAGTAATGAATTTTTTCCTGATATCTAAACCTACTCTCTTTCAGTTTGAAGCCATTCCCCCTTATCCTGTCACTGCATGGATCTTGTCAAAAGTCCCTCCCCATCTTTCTTGTAGGCTCCCTTTATGTATTGGAAGGCTGCAATTAGGTCACCCTGATGCCTTTTCTTCTCCAGGCTGAACAAACACAGTTCTCTCAGCCTTTCCTCATAGGGAAGGTGCTCCATCCCTACAAAGAACTTGGTGGCCCTTTGTAGATGCTGAAAAGGCTGGCAGAGAAATTTTCCTATTTTTCACAGCTGCTTGGAAAGTCTCCTTTCTCACACTACCTAGCTGAAAACAGTGTAGAGGGTTTTGTAAATCAAGACTTTATCTCACAGGTGCAAACTTGTTATGCACAGTCTTGTTTTCCACACTGAAGAAAATATTTTGAAACAGGCATCGTAGCATTCAGCCAATCACTCTGAGAGGTGTATGGTCAAGCACCCAATAATGTTATATATACCACTTTTGCGAATAATGCTATATAAATGAGTCTGTAATTAATTAAATAATGCCATTTTATCCTGGACTTCCATGTTGTGATTTCTCGCCATCCCTACGGACAACAGCGACAGCCCTGCGCTGGATGTACTCCAACAGGTCCATGTCCTTCCTGTGCTGGGGACCCCAGAGCTGTACACAGCACTGCAGGTGTGGTCTCACCAGAGCAGAGCAGAGGGGCAGAATCCCCTTCCTCACCCTGCTGCCTACACTGCTTTGGATGCAGCCCAGGATACAATTGGCTCTCTGGGCTGTGAGTGCACATGGCCGGCTCATGTCCAGCCTCTCATCCACCAGCACCCCCAAGTCCTTCCCAGCAGGGCTGCTCCCAGTCTTTTCATCCCCAGCCTGTGTTGATATCGGATGTTGCCCCAACTCAGGTACAGCACCTTGTACTTGACCTTGTTAAACCTCATGAGTTCCCGTGCCCCACTTATCAAGCTTATCCAGATCCCTCTGGAGGCCATCCCATCCTTCAGGTGTGCTAACTACACCACTCAGCTTGCTGTCACCTGCAAATTTGCTGAGGGTGCCCTTGATTCCTTCATCTATGTAATTAATAAAGATATTAAATAACACTGGTCACAATACAGACTCCCAAGGGACACCACTTGTCAATTGCTGTACTGCGTAGCCACTTCAGCATGGCTTGGTCATGTGACACCTTGGATACCATCCAGATCAGGCAGAGAGGAATTCACACAAGTATCTGAAAGTTTCCTGACTAAATCCCGTCATGTGCACAAGGCCTTCATATTCACCACACCAAGCTCACTGCTTCCTTGCACTCTTGTGGAGATACGGCACCATTCACAGGGATCTCTAGCCAGAGAAAGAGGGCAAGCAGCAGGAGTGCTACCACAAAGTCTGGTTTGGTCCTTAGTCTTCAGGTACTTCGCCACATTCGGACTGGGCAGCAGCCCTGTTAGTGGCCCTTCCCTGCATTTGCTCCAAGACGTACACCCAGTATTGTGAACAAGGATCTCTGGCAGGCACATCCGGAGATCCTTGGAGGGGCTCAGGTGGGAGCATGAAAGCACAGCCACATTAGAGGAGGATACAAACCCACTATTAATAGTACTAGAGAAGGAGCCTCAGATTTCTCACCAGCATTTTAATAGGACTGTTTCTGCTTCAAAACCACCTTGACTGGATGTCAAGGACACATTATAAAGGCAGGTCAATCCAGGTGTGAAGCAATGTAGTATAGAGATAGCAGCTGAAAGAGTGCCAGGGGCAAAAAACTAAGAACACACCCCAGAATCTTAAGCCCAGCAAGCTCACAGTGGAATTACCAAATGAATTGCTTCCTGCAACCACAGATGCTAATTACTTGTGTTTTAATTTTTGTACTTAACATTCTTCTGTCAAAATTAAAGTACATCTAATTTAATGCCCCCACACAGACTCCAAGCATCTTTTTCCTTGAGAGCATTTCCTGCTAGCCAGTACCTAGATACCACACAAGGAACAGTACAATTTTAACTCCTATGTGGCTTTTGCCTTCATGTCGTGAAGACAGTAAATTGTGTAACAAGTAAAGAATGGGCCTTCAGTCATGTCTATCAACTAGATATAGCTACCCACCCTTCAACAAAGGCTATTGGGACGGTAACAGAGTCCAAAGAGATGCACCACAACATGTTAACAGCATCCAATAGATGCTTCTCAGGTTCATTTCCTGACTCTGCAAGAAGAGAAAGCCAGCCATTGAGCCCAAGGGTGTATTTGTAGCTTACCTTCAAAAATTCCTGTCTATTTACAAACTCTTCTTGGACAGCAGCCTCTGAGCCTTGCTTATATTCCTTCCATCTTGGATATTGCTCCTCTGACATTGTTCATTCCTCAAGTTTCCAGAAAGTCCTTGTGGCTAAGATAAAGAGATGAAAAAGTCAAGATTGCTTTGTAGTGTCTGCAGAACCAAAATTTGTTATTTAGCATCTTGACATCAAAGTAGGTGGTGAATTAGCAGAACTATATATCCAAAACCTATTTTGCCACAGATTCCTATCACTTCACAGAAGCTCTTTGCTTCCACCTTGATGACCTTTGCCCCTGATGGTAGGAGAGGAGGACGTTTGTCTCAGCTGACAAATGGTTTCACAGATACAGAGGAATCTGTGAGGTAGGTTATTGAGTAGCTGACACAAGGGGAATTAACAAGAGTATGGGTTATCTTCATAACAAATACAGCCTGCCATGGACCTCCATATTTAAGAGCAGCCTCTCAGGATCAATAGGCGTGGTAGCTTTGGTCAGTCAATAAGACCTAGCACTAGTCTCAGCAAAAGTCAGATGCTGCTTAATAAAACTTAGTTTATGTTTTGAGTCTCCCAGAGATGTTTCTACTGCAAGCTTCTCCTCACATGGCCAAATTCTTTAGAAGACCAGGGAGGAAAACAGAGGTGCTGGTGAGCCAACAGGCAGCAACGTTTTGTGTCTGTGTAAGCAATGCATTGGTGCACTCAATCAAAATTCTCCTCAGTGACAAGGGGTGAGGAGGAACACAGGCCAGCAGAGACCTCCACAAAACACAGCTCCCTCCAAGTCTCTGCACTGCTTCGCTTTTCTCACACTTTCTCACATTTGTTCTCAGCTGCTATCACACACCACCCCAGGCCCACAACCAATATACCAGACAGGATGAAGGTCTCCTCAGGTACTCATTGTCAGGCTCACAAAGAAGTTCAAGAAGAGATCATATTCAAAAGCCACCACCATCTGCAGGAGCAGCACTTCCACTAGCCACCCTTCCCTTGTTTTTTTCCCAGAAAAAGAAGCAGGCAAATGCTCGCCTTTCTCCGGGTCACCAGACAAAAACAACCCCGCTCCTTGGGACACCCTCCCTGCTCTGGGCTCTTTCCCCTGCCCCTTCTTCCCTTTCTTCTTCACACTGCCCATGTGTCACACCAAATGAGCCACCAAAGCCTTCAGCAGAGGCACTCATTAACTTCAGCAAGTGAAAAGGCAGCCAGAATGCAGAGCCGCAACCTCCTTATAATTTGTAATGAGTTGATGGGAAAATATTTCTGCTTGATTAGAATCTTTAGCGATCTCCTGATTATTATGAGTGGAATCTGGCTGGCCTTGTCTTTTGTCCCAGCCATAACTTCAGGACAGCTTCTCGTATACTGCATGTATCTCTTACCCTCAGCCCAGCAGGAAGGGGTATACTCACTCTTCCCCTTCTGTGCCACACCCTGAAACAGCAAAAGAGAAATACTGCTGGTGTTAATATATCAGCCCTTGCTGTAAATCAGGGTTAAACCTTCTGCTGCTTGGGAAAAACCTTTAGTCATCAGCAATGTCACCAAAGACATCAGCCAAAGACACCGAGTCATGTTGCACCAGAGAATGTGTTGTGGTTGGGGGTTTTAAGACCCTTTATCAAGTGCTTGGAACCAAGATGCTCTTTTTCCCTTATATTGTATCTATTAAAAATTGTCCAGCTGAAGCATTGAGTACTGTTGAGTGATTCCACTTGCAGAGGAAGACTGCAAAATAAGTATTTACAAAAAAGCATGCACTCAATACTGTGTGGTAACCACAGGGCTGGGGACTCCCAAGGCTGAAATGCAGCTCAGGTGCTATCATACTTTCCCCAGATATCTTCCTTGCTGGCAGCTTCAGGAGGAGCCAGAGAGGCCATGACAGCAAATGTTCCGTCATCCCAAGGGAGATCCCTGCAGGGTGGGCTGTGGTGCATCTGCAAGGCTGTTCTCTGAATCACATCGAGTTTTCTTGTCTTCTTTCAGCTTGGAACTACAGATGTCCCCACAAGACCCTGTCTCTCCACAGCCTCCACATTTCCCCAGCACTGCAGGCCCACCAGGCAGTGGCGATCAACAGAGGCCAGCCCCTCTCCACCCCAAATATAACATCTGAGACTTTATACATGAAGAGTCCTCTACCTTAATCTCCTGCCCATTGTCTCTAATTCAAGGCCCTCTACTCCTCCTCCTCCAAATTCTACAGACACATACCCTTGCAGCCTGTTCTCTTGACTTTCTCTCCAAAAGCCATGACAGACAGAAGTTCCTCTCATCAAGTGATTCCTTCTTCCACAGGGACCAGCAACATCTTTTCTCTGGGTCCCCAACATTCCAAACACCAGGCCAATGAGTGGGAGGGGACAGGAGTGGTTCTCCAAGCCCAAATTATAACACAAGCGATGCACTTGGTTTAAGTTAGTCCCTTATAAATACACACAGGCGGACTTTGAAAAAGGGGTAGGGTGAGAGAGAGAGAGATTAAAGGGAAGGGGGAAGGAAGGAAGGAAAGGAAGGAAAGGAAGGAAAGGAAGGAAAGGAAGGAAA
>NW_024581262.1:0-10307 GCF_017639235.1 Corvus kubaryi
CACTAAATTGGACAAATGATCTGAGAACACAAGATAAAATTCAACCAGGACATATTGACGTAATTAGACTTAAGCAGGAATAATCAACTTCATAAATACAGAAAAAGGAACAGCTGTCTAGGTGGCAATTCTACAAAAATTCTGGAAGTTCCTGCACACCACAGTCTGAAAAGTAGTAAAAAGCACGCCTCACCACCACAGGACAAACAAGTATCATATTGGGATGCTAACGTCAGTCTGACAGACCTGTGATGTAGATTTTTCCCTGAAGTGTTATGTCCAGTGTTGGGTGTCCCACTCTGAGACAGAGGCCCATTGGAGAGAGCCCAGGAAAGAAGGGGAATAGTCAAACATTTAGGATCCGTGGCAAACGAGGGTACACAGAACAGACAGAGGATGTCCAGATAAAGAAATGATGACAAGGGAAGCACACTATAACAGTTTTCAAATATCTGAACAGCTGCTACAAGGAAAAAAGTAATCAGTTTTCCATGCCCATGGTGAATAACAGGCAATAAATTCAACTTCAGCATGGAAGATTTGGGCTAATCTGTTAAGAATAGCGAAGCGCTGGAATAAATTGCCCAGAGCTCAGTCAAAATATTGACAAAGGCAAAGGAGGTGCAGCTGGACATGCCTTGGGCAAGGAGACAGACTAGATGATCTCTCAAAGCCCCTTCCAATCCTGTTTTCTATAGCTTTTTTGATCAGCAGTAGCAAGTCTAAACCGAAGATGTTCACAGAACTCTGCATTCCCCATCCCTCACATCAGGTATTTTCCACAATGAAAAGGGAGAGTTTTGAAGTTTTTACAGTACAGCAAAACACACACACCATTCCCTACCCAGCTTCAGCAAATCTCTTTTCTAAATACACCAGACACACATTTATGTGCTCTCAACACTATGTGGAGCAGAGCCTTGAACATTAATCTTTCAGCAACAAAACCACAGTGCTCTTCCAACAAACCTGTGTAACTGTTCCTAGGGGTGACTACAGAGCCTCAGACCCCTGCGGCTGCCTGCACATGCCTCCCTCGCCCTATAGCCCCAGCTAGGAAAACTGTTTACATCCCAGGCTCACTGGTCCATGCAGTTCCAAAAATAGAGAGTTTTGGGGGGTTGTTTTGTTTATGTTTTCCTGTGGGAACTTCTCATACACTAAATCTAATGCACCCACCCAACAAATTACAATCACATTCTAGAAAGATTATAAAACCCTAAAACCAGTGTCAGTCTCAGACTCCAAGAATAGGACCAATGGCAATTAATGTTTTTAACACCTGTATTTGAAATCAGCCCCCCCATCTCTTTACAAAAAGAGGAGAAGTCCTTCTGCCAAGAGCTAGAGCTGTTGCAGGACCTGTGGTGCAGGCAGCCGTGTCACAGTGTTCTGCTGGAGGGCAGAGCGTGCTCATGGAAATGGGCAGGGAGCATGTGCTGGGAGCATCATGCCCAGCAGTGCTGCCAGAGGAGCATGGCACGGGTTATGGAATTGTATACTACCAAGAGGAGAAAAGTGACGGCAGCACTGCAACTAGTGGAATTACGGCAGACAAAGACGTACTGCTTCCTTCTTTAGTGATCATAAAACTTTCCTGGTGTTATGATCAGGAGTGCACGAAACACTGCCTCCCATGCCATACATGTGTCTCCATATGGACACATGGCTATTCTCTCCAAATTGAGAAGGTCATGCTTCCTATTCAGTCTGCCAGCAATGAAGATCATTAAGGCCATTTCTTAGATCAACCATAAAGTCACAGACCAGCACCTAGCAAAGTCAATGGGTAACATATTTTGATGCTGAAGCGCTTCTGAGGCAAGCTGTCCCCAGTTGTCCCAGCTCCTCCTGCGAGGGCTCAGCTGTGGCTGAGGGGTTTTGCTTCCCTGCACTCTGGCTCTGTCTGCCTGGCAGGGAGCTACTGCTGTTGCACACTGGGTGCCCCCACCTCCTGGGGACTTACAGGAAACGAGGGCATCTTAGCGGCTGCCCAAGCAGGACATGGAGTAATTTTGGTACAAGACAGAATGAGCTCCTCTGCACCTCATCTGGGGAGATGTGGGTCCCTGCAGCCTAAGTGGACGTGCCACAGGGACAGGGCACAACTACGCTTTTCTTATCAAGGCACTCAAGGAGGGAACGGGGGCCCGTGGGGCAGAGGACTATCTCTGCAGCTGGCCATTCTTCCTCTCCCATCTCTCGCCCACGGCAACTCCCAGCGATGCTCCCAACACTGGCTATGCCCCTGCTGCTTGAGTTAATTACAGTAATTATACCTGTGCTCCTCAGCTCCGGCTCACTTCTGTTGTCACTTCCCTGCCCATTCATTTGCAAATCTAATCACTCCGTGGATTTTTTCAAAAGAAAAAGGGGTAGGGAGAGCAAGGATACAAATGAAAAAAGAAAGTATGATTCCTGCAACAATATAACAGAAATTGAGGCGCCATTGAGCAGCACCAAAGGTTTTATTTAGTGCCCCCGTGAGGGCTGCATGCTGCTCCCAGTTCTGATAGACAGGCCTTTGCTAGAACAGAGTGGGGGATAAAGAAACAATTGCATCAGCCTCCCCCAGTGCCTGCTAAATTGCCTCAAGATACTTCCTGGTGCTTGAGAGCTCACTTGCGGAGAGGCAGGAGAGCTTCCTGGGCATCCAGTGTTCCCAGCACAGCAGGATGCCCCCATGGGCACAGGCACCATGAACCCCCAGCAACCGCTCAGCTTGGTGCGGGTCCTACCCATTTCTTGGGCAGGTTTTATGTGGACAAGGGGTGCTGCAGGATCAGCTGTGGAAACAGAAATCCCCAGAAGGGCCATGGCTAGAAGTATGCACTTCAGGTCACTTGTCTGATAAGGATAGATTTGAGGTCAATCCTTTGAACACAGACGGGAAAGAGTGTAACCAGAAAAAAAATGGGCAGAAATGGCTTCCTATTTGTTTTCAGGTGCTCTGAAGAAGAGAAAGCAAGAAGAGGAAGCTGTGATGTGCCCTGCCAGATGACACTGGGACCAGTGTTACATTGCTGCCAGGCAGCAAAAGAGAGCAGATGGGTTTTGTCACCCAGTACTGTACACACAGTTTTGAGGAGAAAAATACAAAACTGTTATTTTTGCCTTTTACTGCCAATAGATAGAGACAGTGAAAGAGAGTGAGAGGCAAAGGGACAGCCTGGTTCCTTTGCACTAAGTGCAGCAGTTCAATTACACTGCACTGAAGCATTTTCACACCAGGATTACACCACTCCTTCTGTGTAGCCACACACTTCTGAGCTTGTTCACAGTATCATCCCAGACGCCAGAATTTCCCACTGTGTGATGACACTTCAGCACCAGGGCTTCTCTCTCTTAGTGACCATGCTGGAAAAGCAGCCCAGGGGCTGCAGAAGTCCAGGAGGCTAAGAAGGTTAGGATAAACCAATTCCCTGATAAAGTACTAGAAGTATTTAAGAAGACTGAAAATAGTTGGTGTTTCTCATTATCAGAGTAAATGTTTCTTATCACTGTATGCTTTGTACACAAAATATTTATTGTTTTGCATATCTGCATTGGCAAGAGAGCACTTCTCTGGACAGGAGCAGGAGGTAGAAAGGCCTTTTGAACATCATGGGCAGGAAGAGAGGTAGTCGGGGAAACATGTTGGAACTGCAGAGCATTTCTATTTGCAGTTAATTTTTTGGTGACGTGAAAGCAACAATTTTTTTTTAATGTAACAGACAGGAAAATGCAAACCCCCCAAAGTTATGCCTTGTTTCCAGGCAAGAAATATGAAATGGATACTGCACTGCAAAACATGTAACTGCACCAGGGCAAACTAAAGAGTCTCCAAGTCCTTTAGGTGACGTGCTCAAAAGGGTTTTCTCTCTCCCAGGAGGCTGATTGCTGGGGGAGGAGACAGAGGATCTACAATTAGGTTGATTAAAATAGTGGTCCCAGCATGGTCTGTTCTTCACTGTTGCCAGGAGACTAGAAGGCTGGGATGAACAGTTCAAACTTTTTGTAACAAAAAGAGGTGTTTACCTGAACACCATATGATCTTGGCCCTCTCCAAGGCTTAGCACTCACCATTAGTTCACAAGAAAAAAAATCCCGACCCAACTTCACTTTCTTAGACTTGTGTTAAGATGGGTTTTCCATGTTCAAAACTGCACCAATTCTTCCCTGCCTCCGTCTTCCTAGCCCAGCGCCAAACTCCAGGCTCTATGCTAACTGTTCAGTGGCTGTTCTTTCACTTTTTGTAATATTAATCTGGTCTTTCTTTCCAGATCTGGGCCCTAGAACCCAGTGAGCAGGTCAGTTCTAGGTTACTCGTCCCCTCTACAGAATCTACATCTGAAGCAAAAGCTGGGTGGGCAGCTCAGCTGATTGGCGAGGACATTGAGATGGGCAGCCACTCACAGTTATTTGGTGGACATGCACTGCCCTAAGTCAGTGACTTACGCTGGAAGAGGTGACTGTAATACATCAGGAAACAGAAGATCTTGGTGGAGAAACCAAGCCAAGCTATCTTACCAACTTGCTCCATTTCCCCCCCACTTTTCCCAGCTGGTACAGAAGTAAAAGGAAACACTAAGTATATTGGTGGGAGACAGTTATAGTCCAAAGTGAAGCCCTACTTTTTTCTTCAAGTCCCTTTTGGTTAGCATCCTAAAGCATACAGAAAAAAAACCAACAAAACAACAACAAACTAAAAAAAAAATCCGCAGTTGTAGCTGTTCCAAAGTTCTACGTCTGAAGATTTTTATGCATTTGAAGCATTTGATTTAGGCCCTTTGCTTCAAGGTAGGTCTTGTCTTCCCTAAAGCCAAGTGCATTAATAAAACTTAACCAATATGTCTTTTCTAGGGCTTTCACTTGCTCTATCTGTTACTACAAAAACTGTACATGCCAAGCAATGTGTTTGGTTTTTAACACCCCAACGGATGTTAAAATCCTGAAGCAGGTGGCAAGGGGCTGTGATGGATGGATAGCAGGCATGACAGTTTTAGAAAAGAAGGCTGGAGATGACAGTGAAGGTAGAAGATTGCAAAAGTAGCAGCAAAACTAGTTGAAAGCTGAAGTCCCTGCTACAAATGTTGTACTGCACATGCAGGGTTTTAATGCCAAAAGAGAGAGCATCCTTGCTCCTATTAACACAGCAGCAATCAGGCAATAGCTGGAAAGAGGCATTTAAACCTCCCTGTGTAGCTGTGTTGCAACACAGTGCATAATTGCTCATCATGCTCCTTTCCACAGCCTGCACAGGTTCCCTGTTGGAATTCATAGAATCACAGAATGGTTTGGACTGGAAAGAACCCTAAAGATCATCTAGTTCCAACTCCCCTGCCATGGACAGGGACACCTTCCATTAGAGCAGATTGCTCAGAGCCTCATCCAACTTGGCCTTGAACACTCCAGGGGTGGGGCATCCACAACTTCTCTGGGCAACCTATTCCAGTGTCTCACCACCCTCACAGTAATGAATTTTTTCCTGATATCTAAACCTACTCTCTTTCAGTTTGAAGCCATTCCCCCTTATCCTGTCACTGCATGGATCTTGTCAAAAGTCCCTCCCCATCTTTCTTGTAGGCTCCCTTTATGTATTGGAAGGCTGCAATTAGGTCACCCTGATGCCTTTTCTTCTCCAGGCTGAACAAACACAGTTCTCTCAGCCTTTCCTCATAGGGAAGGTGCTCCATCCCTACAAAGAACTTGGTGGCCCTTTGTAGATGCTGAAAAGGCTGGCAGAGAAATTTTCCAATTTTTCACAGCTGCTTGGAAAGTCTCCTTTCTCACACTACCTAGCTGAAAACAGTGTAGAGGGTTTTGTAAATCAAGACTTTATCTCACAGGTGCAAACTTGTTATGCACAGTCTTGTTTTCCACACTGAAGAAAATATTTTGAAACAGGCATCGTAGCATTCAGCCAATCACTCTGAGAGGTGTATGGTCAAGCACCCAATAATGTTATATATACCACTTTTGCGAATAATGCTATATAAATGAGTCTGTAATTAATTAAATAATGCCATTTTATCCTGGACTTCCATGTTGTGATTTCTCGCCATCCCTACGGACAACAGCGACAGCCCTGCGCTGGATGTACTCCAACAGGTCCATGTCCTTCCTGTGCTGGGGACCCCAGAGCTGTACACAGCACTGCAGGTGTGGTCTCACCAGAGCAGAGCAGAGGGGCAGAATCCCCTTCCTCACCCTGCTGCCTACACTGCTTTGGATGCAGCCCAGGATACAATTGGCTCTCTGGGCTGTGAGTGCACATGGCCGGCTCATGTCCAGCCTCTCATCCACCAGCACCCCCAAGTCCTTCCCAGCAGGGCTGCTCCCAGTCTTTTCATCCCCAGCCTGTGTTGATATCGGATGTTGCCCCAACTCAGGTACAGCACCTTGTACTTGACCTTGTTAAACCTCATGAGTTCCCGTGCCCCACTTATCAAGCTTATCCAGATCCCTCTGGAGGCCATCCCATCCTTCAGGTGTGCTAACTACACCACTCAGCTTGCTGTCACCTGCAAATTTGCTGAGGGTGCCCTTGATTCCTTCATCTATGTAATTAATAAAGATATTAAATAACACTGGTCACAATACAGACTCCCAAGGGACACCACTTGTCAATTGCTGTACTGCGTAGCCACTTCAGCATGGCTTGGTCATGTGACACCTTGGATACCATCCAGATCAGGCAGAGAGGAATTCACACAAGTATCTGAAAGTTTCCTGACTAAATCCCGTCATGTGCACAAGGCCTTCATATTCACCACACCAAGCTCACTGCTTCCTTGCACTCTTGTGGAGATACGGCACCATTCACAGGGATCTCTAGCCAGAGAAAGAGGGCAAGCAGCAGGAGTGCTACCACAAAGTCTGGTTTGGTCCTTAGTCTTCAGGTACTTCGCCACATTCGGACTGGGCAGCAGCCCTGTTAGTGGCCCTTCCCTGCATTTGCTCCAAGACGTACACCCAGTATTGTGAACAAGGATCTCTGGCAGGCACATCCGGAGATCCTTGGAGGGGCTCAGGTGGGAGCATGAAAGCACAGCCACATTAGAGGAGGATACAAACCCACTATTAATAGTACTAGAGAAGGAGCCTCAGATTTCTCACCAGCATTTTAATAGGACTGTTTCTGCTTCAAAACCACCTTGACTGGATGTCAAGGACACATTATAAAGGCAGGTCAATCCAGGTGTGAAGCAATGTAGTATAGAGATAGCAGCTGAAAGAGTGCCAGGGGCAAAAAACTAAGAACACACCCCAGAATCTTAAGCCCAGCAAGCTCACAGTGGAATTACCAAATGAATTGCTTCCTGCAACCACAGATGCTAATTACTTGTGTTTTAATTTTTGTACTTAACATTCTTCTGTCAAAATTAAAGTACATCTAATTTAATGCCCCCACACAGACTCCAAGCATCTTTTTCCTTGAGAGCATTTCCTGCTAGCCAGTACCTAGATACCACACAAGGAACAGTACAATTTTAACTCCTATGTGGCTTTTGCCTTCATGTCGTGAAGACAGTAAATTGTGTAACAAGTAAAGAATGGGCCTTCAGTCATGTCTATCAACTAGATATAGCTACCCACCCTTCAACAAAGGCTATTGGGACGGTAACAGAGTCCAAAGAGATGCACCACAACATGTTAACAGCATCCAATAGATGCTTCTCAGGTTCATTTCCTGACTCTGCAAGAAGAGAAAGCCAGCCATTGAGCCCAAGGGTGTATTTGTAGCTTACCTTCAAAAATTCCTGTCTATTTACAAACTCTTCTTGGACAGCAGCCTCTGAGCCTTGCTTATATTCCTTCCATCTTGGATATTGCTCCTCTGACATTGTTCATTCCTCAAGTTTCCAGAAAGTCCTTGTGGCTAAGATAAAGAGATGAAAAAGTCAAGATTGCTTTGTAGTGTCTGCAGAACCAAAATTTGTTATTTAGCATCTTGACATCAAAGTAGGTGGTGAATTAGCAGAACTATATATCCAAAACCTATTTTGCCACAGATTCCTATCACTTCACAGAAGCTCTTTGCTTCCACCTTGATGACCTTTGCCCCTGATGGTAGGAGAGGAGGACGTTTGTCTCAGCTGACAAATGGTTTCACAGATACAGAGGAATCTGTGAGGTAGGTTATTGAGTAGCTGACACAAGGGGAATTAACAAGAGTATGGGTTATCTTCATAACAAATACAGCCTGCCATGGACCTCCATATTTAAGAGCAGCCTCTCAGGATCAATAGGCGTGGTAGCTTTGGTCAGTCAATAAGACCTAGCACTAGTCTCAGCAAAAGTCAGATGCTGCTTAATAAAACTTAGTTTATGTTTTGAGTCTCCCAGAGATGTTTCTACTGCAAGCTTCTCCTCACATGGCCAAATTCTTTAGAAGACCAGGGAGGAAAACAGAGGTGCTGGTGAGCCAACAGGCAGCAACGTTTTGTGTCTGTGTAAGCAATGCATTGGTGCACTCAATCAAAATTCTCCTCAGTGACAAGGGGTGAGGAGGAACACAGGCCAGCAGAGACCTCCACAAAACACAGCTCCCTCCAAGTCTCTGCACTGCTTCGCTTTTCTCACACTTTCTCACATTTGTTCTCAGCTGCTATCACACACCACCCCAGGCCCACAACCAATATACCAGACAGGATGAAGGTCTCCTCAGGTACTCATTGTCAGGCTCACAAAGAAGTTCAAGAAGAGATCATATTCAAAAGCCACCACCATCTGCAGGAGCAGCACTTCCACTAGCCACCCTTCCCTTGTTTTTTTCCCAGAAAAAGAAGCAGGCAAATGCTCGCCTTTCTCCGGGTCACCAGACAAAAACAACCCCGCTCCTTGGGACACCCTCCCTGCTCTGGGCTCTTTCCCCTGCCCCTTCTTCCCTTTCTTCTTCACACTGCCCATGTGTCACACCAAATGAGCCACCAAAGCCTTCAGCAGAGGCACTCATTAACTTCAGCAAGTGAAAAGGCAGCCAGAATGCAGAGCCGCAACCTCCTTATAATTTGTAATGAGTTGATGGGAAAATATTTCTGCTTGATTAGAATCTTTAGCGATCTCCTGATTATTATGAGTGGAATCTGGCTGGCCTTGTCTTTTGTCCCAGCCATAACTTCAGGACAGCTTCTCGTATACTGCATGTATCTCTTACCCTCAGCCCAGCAGGAAGGGGTATACTCACTCTTCCCCTTCTGTGCCACACCCTGAAACAGCAAAAGAGAAATACTGCTGGTGTTAATATATCAGCCCTTGCTGTAAATCAGGGTTAAACCTTCTGCTGCTTGGGAAAAACCTTTAGTCATCAGCAATGTCACCAAAGACATCAGCCAAAGACACCGAGTCATGTTGCACCAGAGAATGTGTTGTGGTTGGGGGTTTTAAGACCCTTTATCAAGTGCTTGGAACCAAGATGCTCTTTTTCCCTTATATTGTATCTATTAAAAATTGTCCAGCTGAAGCATTGAGTACTGTTGAGTGATTCCACTTGCAGAGGAAGACTGCAAAATAAGTATTTACAAAAAAGCATGCACTCAATACTGTGTGGTAACCACAGGGCTGGGGACTCCCAAGGCTGAAATGCAGCTCAGGTGCTATCATACTTTCCCCAGATATCTTCCTTGCTGGCAGCTTCAGGAGGAGCCAGAGAGGCCATGACAGCAAATGTTCCGTCATCCCAAGGGAGATCCCTGCAGGGTGGGCTGTGGTGCATCTGCAAGGCTGTTCTCTGAATCACATCGAGTTTTCTTGTCTTCTTTCAGCTTGGAACTACAGATGTCCCCACAAGACCCTGTCTCTCCACAGCCTCCACATTTCCCCAGCACTGCAGGCCCACCAGGCAGTGGCGATCAACAGAGGCCAGCCCCTCTCCACCCCAAATATAACATCTGAGACTTTATACATGAAGAGTCCTCTACCTTAATCTCCTGCCCATTGTCTCTAATTCAAGGCCCTCTACTCCTCCTCCTCCAAATTCTACAGACACATACCCTTGCAGCCTGTTCTCTTGACTTTCTCTCCAAAAGCCATGACAGACAGAAGTTCCTCTCATCAAGTGATTCCTTCTTCCACAGGGACCAGCAACATCTTTTCTCTGGGTCCCCAACATTCCAAACACCAGGCCAATGAGTGGGAGGGGACAGGAGTGGTTCTCCAAGCCCAAATTATAACACAAGCGATGCACTTGGTTTAAGTTAGTCCCTTATAAATACACACAGGCGGACTTTGAAAAAGGGGTAGGGTGAGAGAGAGAGAGATTAAAGGGAAGGGGGAAGGAAGGAAGGAAAGGAAGGAAAGGAAGGAAAGGAAGGAAAGGAAGGAAA
>NW_024581263.1:0-26439 GCF_017639235.1 Corvus kubaryi
AAATGGAGAAAGCAAATCTGTATTTATCACCCTTATTATCTGCATAATCTCAGCAGAACCTAGCCCATATTGTGCCACCTTGGATTGGAGGTCCTGGGCAACTTTCCAAGCAATTACCTCATGCTTATCATGCTTGCCTGGATTTGGGAGAGCCTTATACACTGGGAAAGCTTGGATCTCCCCTTTTGGGGAATCCCTACCATCCTGAACTTCTGGCACAGCCTGTGGATGAAGTGTAACAGCTTCCCGGTTACCTCCAGAATCCTCAGATCTATTTGGCATTCCAAGTGTTTCCAATAACCTCCAGTCACCCTCCTCCAATGCTCGCATCTTAACTGACTCTAAGAAGCGCCTGTAGTGGGTCGGACGCACTGTTACCGTGCAGTACTGAAAGGTCCAGGGGCGAGACCGGTGCAGCCGTTTTCTTCACCGCGCAGCTACAGCCGCCTGACGACCTGGGGCCAGAACCTCATCTGCCTCACTGCCTGATGTCATAGGTTAGCAAGCATAGTCCCGGAAGGGACGTCCTTGCTAAGGGGTGCTTACAGTTTCCTCTGGGAACTGATAGAACCTATCAGCTGGCCAGTTTGAATATGGACAATTCTCTAAGCCACTTAAAGTTGTGATCACCTCTGTGATCCACATTTAAGAATAGGCAAACTCCCCCTCCAAGCTCTCTCTCGTTTCCGGCGCTGGGACAAGTGGCTGCAGGCCCCGTGTGGGGGCCAGCGGGCCCGGCCAGGCCCTGCTTGGGCCAGGCCGGGCCGGGCCACGGCCATCCGGGAGCCATGGACCTGTTCCAGCCGTGGAACCCCCCCCCACTGCCTTGCCGTGGGCAGCCGGAGCGGCTCGGCTCTCCCCCCTCTCCACTGCGATAAGAAAAATTCAACATTCCAGCTGCAAAGCTGCAAGGCCGAGGTGAGATTAACCCTTTTATTGCTGTGAAGAGCTGAAAACCTGAGGGAAGAGAGAGAGGAGATGCTTAAAGCTGAAATTCTGTTGTGAAGCTATGATATATCAGAGTATCCTGTTGTAATTTCATGAAGATATGGGGGGGTGGAGTGTTCAACTCGTGAGCAAAAGCACCTGCGCTGAGATAGGCAGATGCTGACGCAGCTGTAATTTCATGAGAAGTTTGGACAGGGAGAGATGAACCAGATGAGGACTTTTGCTCCAAATGGGAAAGGAGAAAACCTCAGTCCCTAGAGATGCTCCCAGAGATAGTCCTAAAGATGAAGATGATGAAGACCCTTTGCTCCCAGGGAAGGAGAAGGGCCTCTGTTTTTGTTTCTGAACGGCTCAACCTTAAAATTGTACCCCAAAAAACTTCAAGAGTGGACCCTCGAAAGCAGTTGCGGGAAAAGCTGCAAGTCGGGGGAAAGGACTCACACGCAGGCAGAGAGACTCCTCTTCCTAAATGGACTGAACAATATTTGGAAGTGGGTGGCTGTCTCGTTGTGATAATGTTTTCATAGCATGAGCAAGAAGAGACTTCTCTCTCTAAATGGACTGAACAAGGTTATTATGGAAGTGGTAAACAGACTGAACATCTTAAGGGTTGTCTTTTCACATTGTCAGTGGGAGAAGGGAGGAAGGTGGGGGGAGGAGGAGAGTTCTGAAGGTGGTATAATTTTTTTCCTTCTTTTAGGTCTGTTAATAAACTTCTTTATATTCTTTCAAGTTTGGTGCCTGTTTTGCATTTCTCCTAATTCTTATCTCACAGCAGATAAACAGTAATGAGTATTTTGGACCAAACTACTACACTAAATTGGTGGCCCGTACGGGGACAAACCGAACCCGCGACACTGACGATGAATCATCAGGCAAAGGCAACTCTGAGGTGCTGGGAGTGAACAGAAACGGATGGAGAGGGCCACTTCGGCTAAGTTCGCTAGAGCCAGAACAGACAGTACAGACTGCAGCTGGCTGCGCTGCAGTTTGAGCAGCAGCCTCTTTACGGGATGTCGTCTCAGCCAGTCCCGATCGAACCGGTACTGGAGCTGCTGCTGCTATCTCTGGGGCTATGGCTGCGCCTGGCGCCGCACTTGGCCCTTGCTCCGCAGCTGCGCTCAGCGCTGTGCTCGTCACTTGCTCCGCGGCCGCGCTTGGTGCGGTCACTGCCAAAACCGCTGCTGTTTCTCGCTCCCCCGCCACATTCGGCTCCGCAGCCGTCACCGCTTCCAGGTTTTCCCACGGCAGCGCTACTTCTGGGTTTGCCGCTGGCCGCGCTGCTTCCTGATTTGGAGATGCAGCTCCTGCAGGCGGCGCAGGTGGCGCTGGCGACGTAGGCCCGGTGCCCCCCGTGCGGCAGGGTGGCTCGGGCATCTGCTGCAGTAGCAAGCTGAACAGGTCCTCCAACCTTCGGGATATGTTTGGTAACTCTGTCAGCAAAGGCAGATGCTGCATTAAAAGGTCGATGGCTTGGTTCTGCGACTGCGCAGAACAGTCCAGCGCCAAGGAAGGCAGCGGACCACACCCAGGCAGTCTTGACGCAGTCTCGCCCGGCGCTACACTGGCTAAGAAGTTAGATCCAGGTGCATACGCAACCGGGCTAGGAGCCGCTCTCAGGGTCCAATTCGCTAAGCTGCTAATTTGCGGCCCTGGATAAGCCGTGGCCGCCGCCAAGCTGAGCGGTAAGGCAGGCTGTGCACCCTCCCGCTGCCCCGACCCCCCTGCCTCTGCCAGCACGGGGTACCTGGGGGCCGCGGAGTCCTGCGATTGTGCAGGGTGAGGCAGCGCAGGCTCTGCCTGTGGAGCCGGGGGGGGTTTTCCGAATCCACCATCATTTGCCCTGGAAGCCCAGTCAGCGGGGTCCCCCTCGGGCATTCCTCCGTCACTCATCACTGAAATAGGCGAGCCAGCTCTGCTGCTATAGTCAAGGTCTGTCAGCAGAATAAATAACAAACACCAGGTTTGATATAATTCTAACGCTGCTGGCTCCTCAGATGGGAGCTTGTGTCAGACAGCACAGCCAAGTTCCTGCCATAAGGCAAAGTCCAGGACAAGTATCTCTGTCCATGGAAATCCCTTTTAAGGTAGCCCAGTCTAATAATTCCCGAACTGAGTTTTCAGGAATGGAGGTTTGCATTATACTAAACACATCTTTCCAGACCAGTACCACAGCGTCGGTTTGTGAGCCGCTGTTTGCCATTTCTCAGTCACGTTGGACCTCCCGGTCCCAGGGGGGGGAAGGGGAACAGCGTACCTCTAGAGGAATTCGTCTTGGCTCGCAGCGTGCAGGACATGTCAGAGAATTCAGATCACATCGGGCAGCCCCAAATATTACCAGAGGCCTGGGCCCTAGGGCATATCACCGTGTCCCGCAGCCATAGGGAGGAGGAGGAGGAGAGAAGATCCAGAAGGCAGGAATTGTGCAGCGAGATTGATTTATTTAATTATTTTACAAACTCTTTTATAGACTCTTTTCTTCATAGTCTACATAGTCATCTCCTGGACAAAGGACCAGCCACCCCTTGGGGGGTGATTGGCTAAAATCCTAAAACATCCATTGTCAAAATATTTTTCTACTGTACCATAAACAAGACTTTTCAAGGTTGCAGGTGGCTTGGTTGTTTACATAACTCTGCTACCTCTTCTGTGAGAGAGAAAAGTCTCTCATGGACTTAGAAAATAGCAAGAAAATCCTTGCTAGCAGCATTTTTGTATCTACATGTAAAAGATGTAAAACTTTGAGTAATAAATAGAGAATGAAAACCCTTGTACTTTGCTGGCATGTCTTTAGGAGGCTACTCCCATGCCACCCGCCGGTGCCTGAATAAACATAGCACTTTCCAACTGTAATTAGTAAGAGGGTCTTTTGTCCGCGGATATCAAGATTTAACAAAGTTCTCAATGCGCTGCCAATGGACCAATGCATCTCTGTGGTTCTCCATGGGCTGCAGGGCACAGCTGCCTAATCCGAGGCTGCTGGGAAATCTCAGCTCTGGTTCCTGGAGCATATCCTCCCTCTCCTTCTCCACTGATCTTGGTGTCTGCAGAGCTGTTCCTCTCATATTCTCACCCTGCTCTTCTCTGCAATTACATTTGTACCATAACTTTTTTCTTCTTCTTCTTAAATATGTTATGACACATGTGTTACAATCATTTCTGATTGGCCCAGCTTTGGCCAGCATCTGTCTTGGAGCTGGCTAGTATTGTTTCTACTGGACATGGGCAAAGCTTCTGAAAGCTTCTCAAGGAAGCCACCCCTGTAGCCCCCCTGCTACCAAACCCTGGCCATGCAAAGCTCTCCCTTGAACAGGCCTTGCCAAACCCTCCCTTGCCTTTCCTTCCCTGCCCCTTCATTGCCTTGCCTTACATACCATTCCCTTGCCTTGCATACCATTCCCTTGCCTTGCCAGCCCATTCCTTCCCTTGCCTACCCCTGCCTTGCCTTACTTAGGACTCTCTTGAATTGCCTTGTCTTCTCTTTCCTGTCCCTCCCTCTCCTTGTCTTGTCGTGCCTACCATTACCTTCCCTGTTTTGCCTAACCCTTCCCTTGCCTTACTTAGTCTACCGCTTCCCTTCCTTTGCCTTCCCTTGCCTACCCCTTCATTGCCTTGCCTGGCCTTGCCTTGCCTTCCTCTCCCTTGGCCCACTTTGCCTTGCCAAACCACTCTTTACCCTGCCTTGCATACCTCTCCCTTGCCTGGTCTTACCTCATCTACTGCTCCCTTGCCTTCCCTTGCCTTGCCTACACATCCCTTGCTTTGCGGTGCCTTCTTCTCCCATGCCTTGACTTGCGTAGCCATCCCTTGCCTGACATTGTCTGGCCTAATCCTCCCTTGCTTTGTCTTGCCTACCCATGTTGTGCCTTGCCTTCCCTCTCCCTCCCTTCTTGCCTTGCCTGCCCCTCCCTTGCTTTTCCTGGCTTTGTCTAGCTTTGCCTTCCTCTCCCTCTCATTACCTACCTGGGCCTGGCCTTGCCTTGCCTTATTTATGACTCTCTTGCCTTGCCTACCCTTACATGCTCTTCCCTTCCCTGGCCTACACCTCCTTTCCCTTTCCTTACCTTCAACTCTCTTGCCTTGTCTTGCCTACCACTCCCTTGCTTTGGTCTGCCCACACCTCATTGCCTTGCCATACATTTCCTACCCCTCCATTGTATTGTGTTGCCTCCCCCACCTTGTGGCATATGAATGGGAGAGCAAATGAATCTGTTTATTGCAGAGTTAAGACAGTACTTATACTTTTAGTGTGAGAATCAGTGTTCAGTTGTTCATACAAAACGCGGTTACAGGCCTGTAATAAATCTGTCACCCTGACAGCTAGTTATTTTCCTCAAAGTTTGAAGGTTCAAAGAAACAGGACACCTTTCTTGTTTTCAGATTGTGTGTAATTTGCTCTTTTCCCTGATTTTCAGGGTTTTTGCTGCAGCAGGCTTCTTGTAACAGTCTTGTGCTTTTAACAGTTCTGATTATGTTAAAAGGATAAGACAGAAGTTTAAAAAGGATATCATGGCCAGACAACCCAGTCCAATAAAAACCCAAATTCGTTAATTTATTCTAGAAAACCAATTTTTCAGATTGAGCCAAGAAAGATCATTTTTCAGAACTGTCAACACTTTCTTTCCTTCCAGAGTTTGTAAAGTCTTGAGTTGATTTTTTTAATTGAGTGTGAAGTGACTGAATATCTTGTTGTAAGATTTTATCAAAGTGGGATAAAAGCAAAAAAAGTTGGAGGTAGCTTTTAATTGTCTCCCAATTCTGTTCTATGCCATTCTGTGGAAGAGTGACACATAAATAATTATGGATCTGTTCCCAATCACAGTGCAGGGAGAGATGAGGTTTTTTGGGCTTCAACTCTTTTGCTTACCCATAAAAGAGCACTTTTCAAAGTGTCTAATTTAGCCATTATTTCTTTATCAATGTTGTGTTTGTAATTCTTTTGTGATACCAGTTAAAGCTTGTCTTACGGTATGGGCAGCTTGAATGGAACAAGTTAAGGCAGCAACAGCCACAGAAGCTGTGGTTATGGCATTATGGCAGAAAAAATAGTAAAAATTAACTAACCCAGAAATTTGTGATCTCATTTCTTACTCATTTGGATTTCTTCTTGGACTATTCAAGCTAATTTTGAAAGACCATCTTGTCTTTCTCAAGTCCAATTTACAGATCTTCTTTTAAATGGAAGAAGGACAGAATAGTTACGTCTATATATTTTCATAGGCTATACATGATTTGAAAACTAAAGAGTCAGCAGATAAAAATACAAACCATTTTATAATCTATCTAAAAATCATTAGCTAAAGCAAAAATATATGGGTGTGAAATATAAGTCATTAGTAATTGTTCCTTTAGAAGTGTTAAATTAGCAATTCTAGCATTCTTATCTAATTTTACTAATAATAGGTATATCCTATTGCCAAAAGCAGGTAACAATATTTTCCATAAATGTTTGTGCACAGGAGACTGATTTTTAAAATAACACTAAATTAATGGTCTGGCCATCCCACTAGCATGCCAAACAATACTGTGGTTTGCCTTTTGGGTTGGGAGGATAGTTGTATTGGTCCCACTTTCCTTAAGGATACCATGTGGTTTCCAATCAATTACCTTCTTATACTGCAAAGATTGTTGTTGTGGCTGTTGTCCTATACATGATGTCCATTCCAAATGCTGTATATTGGAGATGGGTGTGAAAAGACATTTGGGGAAACGAGGTGGAGTGGTATCCACAGATTTGTTGGAGGTAGACAGAATGGCCGGCAATGTAACAGCAGTCAATTTTCTTGCAGTTTCTGAGTGTACATAATATTTAATGTAATTGTATGAAAAGTTAGCACAAGGTAAAGGTAAAAGAGGCACTTGTTTGAGTCCATGTTAAGCATATAGGCGGTAAATCAGTAACAAAAGTAGTATTAATACTGTATGTATCTACAATATCCTGATCTAGGGGAGGAAGCCAAGTTCCTCCTACCCATTTTGTTCCATTGTCGCTGAGGGCGGGATTTGGACTCCAAGTCAGAGGGTGAAAAATCAGTGGTTGAATGACGTGGGTTCAGTAGATTCTTCCTTCTGCCACTTGACGGCAGTATAGTAGAAGAAAGATGACAAGATTCATTGTTGTCCTTGGTTGGGTTTGATGTATCTCGCTGGGACCCAATATGGATAGTCCTGTAGGTAAAGAAACACATCCATAACCTCTCCCCCAAGCTAACAGTGGAACGGGACCTTTCCACTGACCACTATGCACATCTTTGTATGTAACTTCTGGGTAAACTCCTTCTCCATCAGCGGTCTGACCTAGACATCTTTGATGTGCTGTGAGGTCATCGCTCGTGGAGAGATTAAAAAAATTTAAAACATAGGTTGCTTTGTCAAGCTGCTCTTGAGGGACCATACCTATTGGATTCCCCCTTTTTGTTTCTGTAGTATATTTTACAATATATACTGTGCCTTTAATTCTGTGGCTTGTTCTGCTGGAGAATAGGCAATTTCTGTAATGTGTTTGATACCCCAAGTGTGGAAAAATTCTTGTGTTTTATGAGATGTATATGTGGATTCATTATCTGTTTTTATCTGTTGGGGCATTTTCATCATGGTGAAGGTACAGAGTCAATGTCAGGTGGCATTTCTTGATTTTTCACCTTTGTGTACTGTTGTTACTATGAATCTTGAAAAGGTGTCAATGGAAACATGGACATGTTTAAAAGTTCCAAAGTTCAATATGTGTGTTACATCTGTTTGCCAAAGGTTTCAATTCTTGTGGGTTTGTACTTAATATTTGTGGCAAAGAAAAGAGTCTGTTGACATTGTGAGCAAGTATTTACTACATCTCGTGTTTGTGGCAAAATTAGATCGAATTGTTTGGCTAGTGTTTGGGCATTTTTATGATAGAAATCATGAGAAAGTTTTGCTTGTCCTAACTTTTGTGGCATAGTAATTGTCATGGTGAGGGCATCTGCCCTTGCATTACTTTCCATTATAGGTCTCGGCAGAGTGGTGTGTGACCTAAGATGTAGTATGTAATATTCATGAGATTTGTGTCTTGGTTTGAAAGACAGGTGTCTGCTAAGGAAGGCAGAAGCCTCCCTTGGAATGGCAGATGTAACCCCTTTCCCTCTGTACTAGTTTGAAAACAAACCAGTGGGAGGCACCAAGTCAGAATAACAATTTAATGGAAATTAAAGAAAAGGGGAAAAAAAGGTAAAAGAAAACACTGTCAAACTGACAGAGTCAAGGTACAACCTGACACCCTGTTAGGCACGGTGGTGGTAGCAGTCTGGTAGAATGGTGGCTGCAGTCCTCTGAAGCAGTGATCCTGTAGTAAAACAGTCTGCTCTTCCTCAGGAAGTCCAGTGGTGGCTGTGTAGCTCCTGTCCTCTGGAAATCCAGTGGGAAGCCGGTGTCTCTGGTGTTCAGCCTCAGATTATATCCACGATGGGATGCTTGGTTCCTCCCTCTGGGCGGAGCATCTCACAATGGGGTAACGAGTCATGAGGCCAAGTGTTGATTAGGCTCATTAACAGGAGAATAGTCCGGAGGGAGTTATCTCTGAGTCAGGCGGCAGGACAATGATGGGCAACTAACAGCAAGATAGTCTGGGGGGAGGAGGCAAGGAAACACTGCCCCACCTGATTTCAACAGCTGATGGGGATGGTAATAGAATACACTGCAACCCAGGACACCCTCCAAGTTATTATAATTTTGAAATCAAGGGCCTTTAGGCAAAGATGTGGGAAATAGGAATAACAGTTCTTTACTATTATCTATATAACCAGTCCAACAAACAACAACAGCTATGGCAGTAACAGCAAACAATCACAAACCCAGTCCCAGCCTTCTCGGCTGTCAGGCCCTTTCCCCTCGGGTGCAGTTCTGCTCGCAGCCGGCAGGGGTGCTGGCGGCTCCCGGTGAGCAGGGCAGGTGCGATGGTTCCCCCGCGGCTGCAGGGGGCGCTCCGGAGCGAGCTCGGGGAGCACGCGGCACTGGTGCCCTGGGATCCCGGGAAGGGATGGAACAAAGGCTTCACAAACCCCTGGGCAGCCGATCCCGGTGTCCGGCCAGACTCTTGGGAACAGCAGGCTGGAACGGCAGGCTGGAACGGCGGGCTGGATCGGCAGGCTGGAGCGGCAGGGACGAGCACGTATCCCAGACGACAGATGAGATGTATCCAAATGGGGAACCCCCCGGAGGTCGGGCAGGCAGGGCAAGCACAGCTACAGCGTAGCGAAGGCTCAAAGCAGCAGCGGGGTGGGGTGGCCACAGCCCAGCCTCCAGCAAGACAGGGAAAACAGCTTTGGGATCTCGGCGTTGTTTCCAGCAGAAAGAAAAATGGCCAAAGAAAAAGAACCAGCAGCTCCTTTCTCTGCAGCTTCTCTCTCCGAACGCCCCCACACCCAGGTGAAAAAAAGGAGTAGCCAGGCCCACCCAACCCTCAATGGGCAGCTCTTTTGTCTTTCTTAAGTACAGCCATTTGTCCCCTAGCAACATGCATATGGGAAAAAAATTCCTTTAA
The DNA here is from genome assembly GCF_017639235.1 of Corvus kubaryi. Taxonomy (NCBI): domain Eukaryota; kingdom Metazoa; phylum Chordata; class Aves; order Passeriformes; family Corvidae; genus Corvus; species Corvus kubaryi. Next base: position 9,461 of record NW_024581263.1, read on the forward strand.
CAGGAAAAAAACTAGGACTAAACTAAAACCCCAACAATTTGTTAAGTAAAAAGTTTTACAGTGTGGTTAATAACACAAAAAGATCTTTGTTAAAAATTTCCTTCAGGAATGAATGTTCAATTCTCTTAATGATTTCTGCAACATAAAGAGAATTACAAACAATGTTTATAGGTTCTTGTGAAAAAGGGTGAAATGTTTCTACCACAGCTGCTATTTTGAATAGCTGGGTAGATTTAGGTTGAAAGGTTATTGAATGTTTTTACTGTCTTTTATCACTTTTCTACAAAGTTACAGTTTTGTATGTTTTTCCTGATCCATCAGTGAAAACAGTCTTTAAATCAGGGATAGGGTTTTTTTTCTGTAAATGCCATGGTTGGAAGGGAAGTTCTTTGAAGGATTGTAGTAGGGCATGTCAAGGCTATGTGTGAAAAAATTGTCCATTATAGTCCGCAAGGGCAATTTGAAATGACAGTGAATCCCTGAATAGATTTTCTAATTCTGCTTCAGTAATAGGGAGATGTGTTACTGCTGGATCATATTTTGTCAGGTTCTGGCATCAGAGTCATCTGATGCATTGACAGCAGTTGAATAAGCACCTCAAGTTGAGTGGTTATAGTTTTTGAAAAGGTGTGTGGCAGAAAAACCCATTCTAATGGCCAGAGACAATGTTTTTGCATCACATTGACTAATAAGAGCATAGGGTTGGAAAGATTGCAAAATCAGGAACAACCGCAAAGGCAAATCTGGGTTTCGACGCATGGCAAAGGACTTACTGATTTTATCACTTGCAGTTTTTAAAGCCTTTTGGTCAGTTTTTGTCAACAGCCATGGGGAAGAGAGGTCTGGGTCCTCTTTTAATAACTGAAATAAGGGGGATAATTATTTTGTGGTGATTCCCAATAAAGGGTGAATCTAATTAATAGTGTCTAATAGTTTTTGTAAATTGTTCAATGTGTGTATGTCGGTTTTTAGGGTTACTGGCTGTGGCATGACTGTTGTCTTTAATAATTTGAAACCCAGGTATTTCTAGGGAGGTTCTGTTTGGATTTTTTCTGTGGTTACACGCAAGCCTTTGCTGGCAAGTGTTACTTTCAAAGTAGCAAGACAATCATGCAATAATGGAGAATTGTCAGAAGCAAATAAAATATTGTCCATGTAGTGATACATCAGAACAGATGGATATTTTTGCTGTATTAGTTGTATCGCTGAGGGAATGACAAATTGACAGATAGTAGGACTGTTTTTCATACTCTGAGGTAGCATAACTCAGTGGTATTGTTCCATGGGGGTTTCATGACTGACAGATGGTAAAGAAAGGGCAAATTTAGGTGCATCGTCTGATTGCAAAGAAATTGTAAAAAAGAAGTCTATTCAGCCAATTATCCCTAATTCTCACTGTTCTGGAATCATTGTGGGGTTAGGTATTCCTGGTTGCAATGCCCCTATAGGTGAAATGACTGCATTGACTGCCTTGAGATCCTGTAAAAGTTTTTACTTTCTCGATTTCTTAGGAATAACGAAAACAGGTGTATTCTATGGGCTCATGGAAGGGACTATGTGACCCAAATGTAATTGATCTTGTACAAGGATTTGGGCTTGGTGAAGCCGCTCATTTATCAGGGGCCATTGATTTATCCAGGTCAGCCTGTTTGAAAGCCAAATCAACTTAAGAAGCGGCTTTTCATCAATGGCCCCTATCAAAAACGTGTTGAAATGATCAAACCCCATTGTGTCATCAGGTTTTGCTCCCGCAAAGTGTCCGGGATCAGGAGTACAGACGGCTGCAAGGTGGCAGTCTTGTCCTCCGATCTGATGATTTTCAATTCCTTTGTAGACTGCCATGGAATCTGCTGACCTCTGATGCCTGCTACAATTGCAGTAGAGGGTGCCAGATGCCACTCAGGGGGTTCCTCTTTTTGGAATACGATGGAAACATCTAGTGTCAACTAAACTTGTAAAAGACTTAGATTCTATTTGACAAGTGAGTAATGGTTGTTGTACCCTTATGACTTTTGACCAAAATATTTGTGGGGTTGCTTGTGCTCTCAAATCTTCTTGCATTTTGCTGTTGCTGTAAGATTGGTGCTGAAGAGGGAATTGCTGGCAGCGGTATTAATTGTGCCAGTTGGCTTCTGTGTACCACAGTTCAGGGAGGATTAGGTGTCTAAGCCATGATTCAAATTCCTTTTTTATAGTCAGTATCAATGACTCCTGGTAGTATAAATAGTGCTGTGTGGGTGGTAGAGGAGAGTCCCAGGAGTAAAGAGTTTGAAATGGCAGTGGCCCGCACACAGAGGTGGGCAGTAGGTGAACTGAGCTATCATTCAGGGTTGTGCTAGTGCTGACAGTCAAGTCTAGGCCGGCACTCTTGGGGGTGTTCCTTGTAAGGCTTGGCTTGTATTGGTGCCTGATTGAGTGTGGTCCCATTGGATTGGGGGGCACCAGACTCTGTGCCTGTTTCCGAGTTTCTCTGCTGTGGAAGAAGGTTGCTGTTTTTGTCATATTTAGACTGGCATTGATTGTTCCAACAAAACTGTTTGGCAGCGAGGACAAGGTTTACTGGACTTTTTATTGGTTTTTTGTCCCTTTGGACACTGATTCTTAATATGTCTTAATTCTCCCCATTCAAAGCACTTAATAGCTGCTCTGGCCACTTGCAGTTGTTGGGTTATCACAGTAGCAATTAGTTCTGCTTTGAATTGTTCCAAGCTGATATTAGTGCATGTCTTGATATAATAGAAAGTTCAGCACGGTTACATACTGGGTACAGGGTATTTTTACAGTCCTTGTTAGCATTTTCATAAGCAAGAGATTTTAAGACAGCTGCTTTCTGGATACCAATTTGCCACCTAACAGCAGATTATAATTGATCAATAAAGATAATGTATGGTTCCCAAGGCCCCCACCTCACAGCAGCAAAACCAGACTCTAGTTTTTTTGTATCAGGTACTTTTCGTAGTGCACTCATGGCAATAACAGCAGACTGATTCCGTGCCTGAGGGGGAAGAGTCTTAATTGTGCCCAAGCAGTAGCATACATGTCTGTGCCAGAGAGCTGTGATGCAGTGATATTAATGGGTGGTTGTTGATTACCATTATTCAACACCTGATTTGAGTCAAAACTAAAAATTCCATCTACCAGACAGAGTATTGTCCTCCTGTCAAAATTGTCTTAAAAAGAGATTTCCAATCCACTGGTAACATAGGATGTGGTTCTGCAATTGCATCCAATAAATTCATAGTAAAGGAGGCATGTAAACCATTTTCTTTCACTGATCTCTTCAGTTCTTTTACCATCTCATATGACAATTGTTTGTGATGTGGCTTTTGATTATAATATACAACAGGCATTGATTGAAAATATTCAATATCGCCCTCTTCCAGCGTTCGTCTCTGGCATTTTTGTATAAACCTTTTGGCTCAGGTTGTATAGGCAGTATTGTTTCTTCATCATAGTCACTAGAGGAATAGGATGCGGTATAAGATGGCATGGAGAGACAGTTGGGAAGTCGAGCAGAAAGTTCTGCAGAGTTGGTAAGTGATGTGGACATTTTAACCTTAGTGGGCCACAAGCCCTAGGAACAGCAAACAAGAAGCAGAAGGAACATTATGTATTACATTGTGTCTTGTTTAAAGGTAATCATGTAAGATGATGGTTAATTAATGTTGCTAGGAAACATGGATATTGTGGTTTCCACTAAGGTAGTAGAAAGAGCCATGCTCTAGAAACAATAAACAGCTTTTGCTTGCATCAAGCTGCATCCCGTCTCTCAATCGCTGACAAGATGGTGGTGTAATATGTGAAATATTTGCTGCAGCTTTTTTGCATGCTGTTTGTAGTATTTCTTCCATGCTAGGAGCAGATGTTGCCATAGCACATACTGGGGCTAGAGGAGGATATAAATCTGGTTCTTGTCCAGAGTCAATAGGACTGGGATCAAATGGATCCTCTTTCTCCGGATCATTCTCTTCAGGTGACGTTTCATCAACAAAAACAACAGTATTTGATGGTGATGAAGGCGGAGCATGTGCAAGGACATGATCTGTGTCCTTAAATTGTAGCAAAGCCGAATATATGCCAAGTAATAATACCATCAGGGTGGACATCATGACGAGTGATTTGGCGGGTCTGTAAACATTCACCAACTTTTTGCCAGTGAGTAAGGTCATAGGAACCATCTGATCGGTACCTGGGACAAAATTGTCTGACCCATATAAGTAGTTGTATGAGTCTTTGGGGTTGGAGTTTTTATCCTTGTTCCCTGGTGATGTACAACAGAGAGTCTTTATGAAGTTTTGGGATTTCGTTGCACTTTGCCCCATTATCAGAAATGCTTCCTGATGGCTCACAAAGGCTAGGTTTTTCTATAGCTAGCAATGAAAGGAGCTCTTTGGTGATCAGCTAAACACACCCACGGTTGGTTCAGTCAGGGTATATTATTGGACTGGATCATGTCAGTAGTAATGAAGTCCCTGTTTGGGCACCATTTGTGGCATATGAATGTGAGATTCACAAGCTGAGAGCAAATGAATCTGTTTATTGTAGAGTTAAGACAATACTTATACTCTTAGTGTGAGAATCTGTGTTCAGTTGTTCATACGAAACCTGGATGCAGATCTGTAATAAATTCATCGGCCTGACAGTTTGTTATTTTCCTCAAAATTTGCAAGCTCAAAAAACCAAGACACCTTTCCTGTTTTCAGATCATGTGTAATTTGCTTTCTTCACTGCTTCTCAGGGTTTTTGCTGTAGCAAGCTTCCTGTAATTCACACTGCCTTACCTTGCCAACCCCTCTCTGGTGTTACTTTGCCTACGCCTTGTCTTGTCTACCTTGCCTACCGCTTCCAGGTCTGTCCCTCCTTTGTCCTGTCTTGCCTTCCCAATCCCTCTCTTTCCTTGCCTTGCAAACTCCTCCCTTTCTTTGCTTTGCCTAGCCCTCCCTTCCCATGTCTTGTAAGCCACCCCATTGCCTTGGCTTTGTTTAGCCAACTCCTAGCCTATGCCTTGCCTTGCATACTCTTCCCTTGTCTTGCCTTTCCTGTTGGGGGGATTCTTCACTGAGCAGTCCTACTGGATTGGAGGGTGGTTTGACTGACTTAGTCAGGGAAACGGCACCAACAGCATAAGGGAGACCTTTCAGCAGGTCTTCCCACTTTATCACTTCTCAGAGGGTCTTCCTCTTTATTTGAATATGTTACTGTCGGTGACTGCCAGCACCCACAAAGGACTCACATGAACAGTTTATGGAATAACATTTTTTATTAATATAAAATTGTGACAGGTTAAGGTTTAAGGATTGTCAGTGATAGTATCTGACTGCAAAAACATATTCAAAGCAATACACAGACAAGCTCTAATCTCCAATAAAAGTATTCAGTGCAGATGGAGTACGGTTCTTACCCAATAGGCATCCCTATGGGGGAGGAGACAGGTTGAGACCATTGACTGATCCCAGCAGTTACGATGGAGTCTTCCATAACTTTCCCCCCATTCTCAACTTTTATACTATTTCTCTATGTTTAGGTGCATCTTGAGTGACTCTAGTCGTACATACTGATTGGTGTAAAATTCTCTCACTTTCCTTTTAAGGATACAGACAAAAAAAATATAGACCACATACCCAGTGAGGCGTGGTCATACCTTGGAGGTGAGTTTGGGTACCTTTGGGTTCGAGGTGTGCATTAATATTGCCATTAGGCTACAATGAACCAAGTTCATTGAGGAGAGTGGTTTTCCCACAGTTGTCGGCTTAGCATTAAGACATCTCCTATCTCCCCTGGTTGACAGGTGCTATGCAGTTTATCAGCTGCATAGTACCATTGAGTTCACCTCTCTGCAACAGTTTAACAGAGCCTGGACACGGCATCGCCACTCCACTCCATCCTCAGTTCTATCCCCCTTAGCAGGTGCTATGATTGCAGATTGTAGATGTAGGGAATCATCGTGGAATAGGTTTCCAACATACCAACCACATTCCATCCAGGGAGCAACTGTATTTTACCCTATAATTTCTGTACCATTATAACCTCTGTAAGGATGTAACTTCTCAGTTTCCTCTAATTTTACCCCCAGCCATCTTTCCATACCCTCCATTGCCTTACCTTGCCTTCCCTTGTCTTACTCATGACTCCCTTGCTTTGTCTACCTTTGCTTGCTCTTCCCTTCCCTTGCCCACCCCTGCCTTCCCTTGCCTTGCCTATCACTCCCTTGTTTTGGCTTGTCCACACTTCCCTTCCTGTGCCTTTCCTTGCCTATGCCTCCCTTGTCTGTGCATGTCTTGCCTTGCATTGTCTCCGCCTCCCCTGGATTGCATTGTTTTGCATTACCCCTCCCTTGCCTGGCCTTGCCTTGCCTACTGCTCCCTTGTCTTCCCTTGCCTTGCCTAACTCTCCCTCTCTTTACCCTGCGTACATGTCCCTTGCCTTGCCATGCCTTCCTCTCCCACTCCTTGACTTGTGCACCCCTCCCTTGCCTGACATTGCCTGGCCTTACCCTTGCCTTGCCTACCTTTCCCTTGCCTTGCCTTCCCTGGCTTTCCCCTCTCCTTTTCCCTTTCATTCTCCATGCCTTGCCTTTACTTGCCTGCCCCTTCCTTGCTGCTTGTCTTGCCTGCTGCCAGCTGGCCTTGAGTTGCTTTGCCCTGCCTACCCCTCCCTTTCCTGGTTTTGCCTTTCCTTGCCTACATCTTGCTAGCCTTGCCTTGCCTTACCTCTCCCTTGCCATGACTTGTATTACCTACCCCTGCTTCTTCCTGTCCCTCCCTGTGTCTTGCATTGCCCTGTCTATGCCTCTCTTGCTTTGTCTTTCCCTCTCTTGCCTTGCCATGTCTACCTTGCCTTGTCTTGCCTATGCCTCCCTTGTCCTACCTACCTACCTACCTCTTCCTTTACATCTCCTTGCCTTGACCTGCCACCCCTCCCTTGCCTTGCCTTTCACTTCCTTGCCTTGTGTTTGAACTGAATATATGAAGGTAACACCAGATAGCCACGATCCACAGCTAAAGTGTGAAGAGAATTCCATTAGTTCACTGGCAGACAGAGACATTACACTGCTAAATGAACCCAAACTTAGCAGGGGCAAAAAGCGCTCAGGCTGTTCCTGGCCTCACATATCAAAAAAGTCTGGCGCAGGCACAGTCCTTCACAAGGCGCTGTTTTATAATCTCCAAGGTGCTTATCTCCCTTCCCCCCCTGACAAGGAGGCCCCAAGCCTATGGGAAAAATGCTTTTAAGGCTTTAACAACATACTGTTTTCTTCGAGAGAATTCCACTTCTTTCAGCAAACAGAAAACAACCCAAAGCAAACACAAATACATTAAATTTCCCACATTGAGTATTTTTAGCATCTCCCAGGTGTTGGTCTTTAAATGAAAACAATTCTAGAAATTTTCTTTCTCCTCACTAATCTTCTGTTTTCAACCCCTTATTCCCCACACTTGCCTACCCCTCCCTACCTCTGCATTGCCTACCCAATTGTCTTGCCTTACCTGCCCTGACTAGCCTGGCCATGCCTACTTCTAACTTTTCTATCCCTCCTGTGCCTTGCATTTCCTTGCCTTGCCCTCCCTTGCCTTGGCTTGCCTTACCTAACCCTCCATTGTCTTTCCTTGTCTACCCTACCTGTGCCTTGCCTTGCATTTCCTTCCCATGCCTGACTACCCCTCCTTTGCCTTGCCTACACCTTCCTTGCCTTACCTACTAATCCTTTGACTGGCCTTGCTTACCCCTCCCTTGCTTTGCCTATCCTACCCCTACCTTTGCCTTGCCTAATTCTCCCATGCTTTTTCTCACCTACACCTTTCTTGCCTTGCCTACTCCTCTCGAGCATTGCCTTGCCTGCACCTGCCTTGCCTCGCCTTGCCTACTGCTCCCTGCCATGCTGTTGCTTACCTACCAATCTATTGCTTTGCCTTTCCTTCCCCTCCTTTTCCTTGTTTTCCTTTGCATTGCCTTTTCTTACCTTGCCTTGCCATGCATACTCCTCCCTTACCTTTCCCTTCATTGCATGTCCCTCCCTTGCTTCACCTTGCCTTGTCTTCCCCCCACCTTGTCTTGAGCAGCTTTCGGGGGAGGTTCGAGTGCTGGAGAGCTAGCCAGAGTAACGACACATGCACCGATACGATTTGAGCATCGTTCTTCCCTTTACTGTTTAACTATATAGGCTTATATCTACTTTTGCAAAGATTCAAGCCCAGTCCCTCTAGATGGCCTCTAATCTGCGGGGGAGCCAACCAGTATATAACTTTGCCAAGGACTTTCAGGGCTGCCTGCAGCCAGGTGTTTTCCAGGCTTGCCTGCAGCCAGGGGCCAGTTCAGGGGTTTTTCCTCAGCAGCCCTGGGTTGTCCGATTTTTCCAGGGGTATCATATGGCCCCTGTTCTACAAGGAATCCCTCTACAAGCAGCCGACCTTTCTTTTCCTTGCCTTTCCTTTCCTTGCCTTTCCTTTCCTTGCCTTGTTTTTACTACCCCTTACTTGCATTGCCTTGCCTTGCCCAGCACTGCATTACCTTGCCTGGCCTTGCCCACACCTCATTTCTCTTGCCTTGCCTACTCCTCCCTTGCCTTGCCTGACCCTCCCTTGTCTTGCCTTGCCTATTTTCACTTGGCTTGCCCTGCCATACCCATCCCTTCCTTGCCTTGCCTAGCCTAGCCCTCCCTTTCTTTGCCTTGCACTCCCTTCCTTTGCTTTGCCTTCACTTTCCTTTCTTTTCCTTGGCTTCCCTATCCCTCCCCTGCCTTGCTTTGCCTACAACTTCATGTCCTTTCCTTGCCTACCCCTCATGTGCCTTGCCTTGCCTACCCCTCATTTGCATTTCCTTGCCTTGCCTACCCCTGCCTTGCCTTGCCTTACTATGCCTACCTCTGTCTTCTCCTGCCTTGGAAGGTAAGGGACAGATAGACAAGGTAAGGCAAGGCAAGGCAGGGTCAGGCAACTGAAGGCGAGACAAGGCATGGGTAGGCTAGGCAAGATAATGGAAGGGTAGACAAGGCAAGGCAAAGAAAGGAGAGGTAGGAAGGCAGGACAAGGCAAGGGAGGGGCAGGCAAGTATAGGTAATACAAGAGAGTATTCACAAGACAAGGCAAGGTGAGGGTAGGCAAGGCAAGGCAATGGGAGAAAAGGAAAGCAGTGCAAGGTAAATGAGGGGTAGGCAAATAAAGAAAAGGAGAGGGTGGGTCAGGTAACGCAAGGGAAGATAAGGCAGGGGTAGGCATAAAAAGGCAATGAAGGCTATCATGGTTTAGGTATGTGTCTTGGTTTTGAAAGACAGGTGTCTGCTAAGGAAGGCAGAAGCCTCCCTTGAAGTGGCAGATATAACCCCTTTTCCTCCGAGTTATTATATAATTTTGAAATCAAGGGCCTTTAGGCAAAGATGTGGGAAATAGGAATAACAGTTCTTTACTATATATATATATATATATATATATATATAACCAGTCAAACAAAACAGCAATAACTATGGCAGTAACAGCAATCACAAACCCAGTCCCAGCCTTCTCAGCTGTCAGGCCCTTTCCCCTCGGGTGCAGTTCCGCTCGCAGCCGGCAGGGGCGCTGGCGGCTCCCGGTGAGCAGGGCAGGTGCGATGGTTCCCCCGCGGCTGCAGGGGGCGCTCCGGAGCGAGCTCGGGGAGCACGCGGCACCGGTGCCCTGGGATCCCAGGGAAGGATGGAACAAAGACTTCACAAACCCCACACGGCTGGCTTTGGTGTCCGGCCGGACTCTCGGGAACAGCAGGCTGGAACGGCGGGCTGGAGCGGCAGGCTGGAGCGGCAGGGATGAGCACATATCCCAGACGACAGATGAGATGTATCCAAATGGGGAACCCCCCGGAGGCCCAGGCAGGCAGGGCAAGCACAGCTACAACACAGCGAAGGCTTGAATCAGCAGCGGGGGCAGGGTGGCCACAGCCCGGCCTCCAGCAAGACAGGGAAGGTGGGCTGGGGGTCCTGGGATCTTTCTCCACAGAAAGAAAAAAAAACGGCCGAAAAGAACCAGGCTCCTCTCCCCGAGAATGCCAAGAGCGAACTGCCCCACACCCAGGTGAAAACAAAAAAGTGGCCAGGCCTGCCCCACCCCCCTCTTTTGTCTTTCCTAAGTACAGCCATTTGTCCCCTAGCAACATGCATATGGGAAAAAATTCCTTTGACAGGAAAAAAACTAGGACTAAACTAAAACCACAACAGTATGTTACTCCCCAACATAGTGTTCCCACTGAAACACTCCAAAGCAAACACCACTTGTTCACTCTCCTTCCCCACTCTCCCTGTGGCAGGATGGAGAGGAGAACTAGAGGAAGGTGACAATCCCACGTTGAGATAAGAACAATTTACTTCAGCAAGGAGATAAGAAACAAACAGTAACAGCAACAGTATCATTAACAAAGTGTACAAGAGAGGCAAACAATTCACATGCAAGTGCTCACTATACAGAACCCTCTGCTACCCAACCACTCCCTCTGCCACCAGCTAAACTGGAAGGGACCCATCCACCACTCTGCCCCCTGTATCTGGCATGAGGTTACCAGAATAACTCCAGGATCCTGGCCATTCCCTTCCTGTCTACTGAAAAAAATTAACCCTGTCCTGGCAGGAACCAGGACATTATCTACCCCTTATTCTATACTCTTACATCAAGTAATTTCCATACTCCATGGCTGCCCCTCCAAAAAGTCTGTTGAGTTCATTTAGTCCATAGTTGTGGGTTCTATCCATCCTAGATGTCTTCCAGGACAGAAGGGCTGGTATGCTATCAGCTGGTTGCTGCATCAGGAACTCATGACTGGTGTATCTGGAGCACTCCATACTCATTGTCCATGGTAGTTACAGCGCACAGTGTCATTCAGCAACCAATATTATATGATTCAACATTACAGACTGTTCTCACCCAAAATTCAAATTCCTTTGAGGCCCATATCGTGTTTTCCTGTCCCTCTGCATTACACACCAAGTGCATCCAGGTACATCCACTGAGCAAAAGCAGTCCCATGTCCATGGGTAGGTTTGCCTTTGCTTGAGGCACCCCAGGAACTTTATCTCCTTCTACACTGTGTAGAGGTTTTGTTTGGGCAGGGCCAGCTCAATTGGTAAAGCCTCTGGGGTTAACTAACCAGATGGCCTTCGCTAAATGTAGATCCCAATGTTTGCAGGTCCCACCACCCCTTGCTTTCAGTGTGGTTTCTAACAGTCCATTGTACTGTTCAATTTTCCCAGAGACTGGTACCTGATAGGGAATGTGATACACCCACTCAATCCTGTGCTCTCCGACCCAGGTGTCTATGAGGCTGCTTTTGAAATGAGTCCCGTTGTCTGACTCAATTCTTTCTGGGGTGCCATGCCACCACAGGACTTGCTTTTCAAGGCCCCGGTTGGTGTTCTGGGCAGTGCCGTGAGGCACAGGGTGCTTCTCCAGCCGTCCAGGGGTTGTTCCTGCCATTGTCAGCACATAGCACTTGCCTTGGAGGCTCTGTGGGAGTGTGATGTAATCGATCTGCCAGGCCTCCCCAGATTGATATTTCGACCATTGACACCCAGACCACAGAGGCTTTACCCTTTGGGCCCTTCTTGATCACAGCATGTTTCACAGCTATAAATAACCTGGGAGATGGTGTCCATGGTTAAGTCCACCCCTGAATCATGAGTCCATCTCTATGTTGTGTCTCTTCCCTGATGATCTGAGGCATCTTGGGTCCACCAAGCCAGAAATGACTCACCCTTATGTTGCTAGTTCAGATCCAACCCTTCCCAGTCTAGATCAGTCCATGGCAAATAGTTGGGCTGTGTTTCCTCCCTTGGGGCAGGCAGTTCCAGTACTGGACACCCCTCCAGGTGAAAGCAAACTGTGGCCTGCACTCTGCTGCCAGAGGAATGGAGAAGAGCACATTAGCAGTTTTGATGGTGGCACCACTCTGCTGCCCTGGACTCCAGCTCATACTGAAGTTCCAGCATGTCTGGCACAGCAGCACTCGGTGGCATGACTTCGTTCAGGCCACGATAGTCCACTGTCAGTCTCCACTCTCTGATGGACTTACGCACAAGCCACATGGGGCTACTGAAGGATGAACGAGTCTTGATGAGAAGTCTCTGGCTCTCCATGAATCGTCTCATGGACGGCGGCATGGAGTCCCAGTTGGTGCAGTATTATTGACGATGCACTGTTGTGGTAGCGATTGGTAGCTGTTGTTCTTTGACACTCAGCAGTCCCACAGCAGAAAGGTCCTGTGAGAGATCAGGCAAGGGATTCATCTGTCAAATTTCCTCTGTCTGTACAGCAGTTATCCTGAAAGGCCAATGACGCCCTTCTGGGTCCTGGAAATACCATCTCCTGAGGTCATTTTTGCCCAGGATGAACAGGATCTCTGAACCAGTCACAATAGGGGGATTTTGCCATTCATTCCCAGTTAGGCACACTTCAGCTGTTGGGATCCCCCTGTCACCCCAGAAAGAGAGACAGATTCTGCCCCTAGGTATCTTGATGGCATCAAGATGCCCTGGTGTCAACTAAAGCCATTGGATCCAGACAGTCCAGTAGATCCGATTGTCCCTTTCCTCCACCTGGCTGGAGCCAGGGCCCTTTTAATCTTGGTCATAGTACTCATTGGTCACCTCTTGTAAATATAAACTGGAGGTCCCTTCAAGAGGATTGGAAGTAACATCAGCTATTCTGTTTTGTCTGAGGAGCTTCCCACTGGAAGCTGGAGCAGTTTTTATCCTTGTAGAATTTCCTGCAGTGGTTGTTCTACCTCTCAACTCACATACTCTTGCTGCTATGACACAGGTGGGTTTTCCATCCCACTTTGTGTCGTCTCCATTGTCACACAGGTAAAACCACAGCTTTCCTCACGGTGTGTACCCTCTCTCTTGAGCAGAGGGGGCAGCTGCTCCCAATAGCAGAGACTCTGGTCCGTGCTGGTGGGACATGGGATATTTCCTCTTTAACTTGCTCAAGTTGTTCAAGTCTGTTTGAAGTCTTGGACAGTCTTTCCGCAGCCAAGGTGCAGATTGGTAGAGAGGAAAAAGATCATCATATTGCCAGAGTCAGGTAGTCATGTGAAGCACTGTTTTGTTCTCCTTCTTTCATTGACATCCAAGTCAATGAGTTGGCATACGGCGATGGCATGCTCCCTAAAAACTTCCATTCTGTGGATTGTGTACACTGGACCTCATCTGGATCTACAGGGGACTGCTTGTTACTTAAAGCCTTATAGAGTACCTCCAGCACAGCTCTCAGATACTGGAAACCTTTCTCTATGGTATTCCACTTGCCTTGGTGCACTAATAGATTATCCTAGAAGGGGTACCTTTCCCTCACGCTTGACAGGAGTTGCCTACAGAGGTTGAGAGTCTCTGTCCTCTTCCCAATCCCCTTGTTAATGCCCACATCCTGGGACAGGGATGCCAGTTGCTGGGCTTCACTACCCTCTAGTTTCACATCATCGGCTGTGATATTCCAGCACTGGAGGAGCTGGGCCACCAGGGGCTCACACAACCAGTGGCTGAAATCTTTTTTACGTATCTTGCAGCTCACCCAGGTATAGGGATTATCTCTGGCTTTGCCTCTCCTTCCTGTTTTGAGGGCCCTGCTTTCTCTTCATCCCTCACTAGGCAAACTGATTTGGTCTTGTATTTCTTCTTCTGTATAGAGATGACTGCTACTGGCACGGGGTGTTCTTCCGGTTCAGCTGCAGTTTGAGTGGCCACAGTGGCTGTTGCTCTGCTTTCCTCCTCCTCCCTCTGAGGGTACTGTCTAGTGATGAGCAGTGTCTGATAAATAGTAGCCAGGACCCAGCATACTGCAATAAGTTGCTCCTCTCAGGAGTTGCTGCAGCTTTGCTTTGCAATCATTCTGTCACTTTATCAGGGTCCTGTAGTTGTTCAGGGGAGAACTCCCAAACCACTGGAGCAGAGAATTTCCCCCAAAACTGGCTCATTTCCCCCCATATTCTGTGCTACTCATGACTGTCCATGCTTTGGGCAGACCTCTGAATAACTTTCCTAGAAATCTCTTTCTTGACTCTAAACATGACCACAGAGGAGACCTGGCAGACTTTGACAACAAGAACATGCTTTCCTTAACATCCAAAGTGGATTCAAAATTCTCAAAAGGTGTTGCAACACACCTGAAAGGAGAATAAGGGAGTGAAAAACTGAGGAAAGTCAACCTGCCCTGTTCTCCCTACACACTGGGCATAATTGTTAATGAATTCCCAGAGGTAAAGCTCAAGTCAATGGCAGGAGAGCAACACTGAATATACATCCTAAATGACCCTCATTGCCCTTGATGTTACATCATAAGCTGCTATCACACAGTATACCAACACAGCAATCCTTCTCCCTCTGAAAAAACCCCATCATGACGAGTGCATACTACATATACAGGAATATATATAACCACATGAACAGACAAAGCAATGTTACGACCAGTGTCTCTGTACCTAATACAGCAAATAGATCAAATTTGTTTCCAAACCACTCTGGGCAGATCTGTTTTTAACTCAACCCTTCATACTTTATGTTGGGTGCCAAATAAGACTGTCATGGTTTAGGAATGGTATTCCCCAATTCAGTGTTCCCACTTAAAAACTCTGAACCATACACTGCTTGCTCACTTTCCCTCCGCTCTCTTCAGACTGGTGGCAGGATGGAAAGAATTGGAGGCACAAAACACGAGAATTGTGGGTTGAGGTAAGAACAATTTACTGGCAACAGCAATGAAATAAGAAACGAACAGTAACAGCAACAATAACAAAGCGTAGAAGAGAGGTGAATGATTCACACACAAATGCTCACCACGTGGAACCCAGTTCCGCCTAGACTGCTTCACCACTCTACCAGAAAGGACTGCTCTGCCCTCTGCGTGACCCTCAGGACCCTCAGGGTCCTGGCGATGCCTGTCCTGGCTACTGCAAAAATTAACCCTGTCATGGATGGTACTGGGATAGAAGGGTGAGCAAGGCAAAGCATGGCAGGGGAAGGCAATACAGGACATAGATGGGAAACAAGACAATGCAAAGCAAGGGGGGGGAGGAAATACAAGGGAGGATTAGACAAGACAAAGGAGAGGCAAGCAAGGTAAGGAACAGGAATGGTAGGCAAGGAAAGGTGAAGCAAAGAAGGGGCAAGTAAGGCAACTCAAGGCAAGGGAGTGGGAGTTAAGGGAAGGCAAGGCAGGAGAGGGGTTGGCAAGGCAAGGAAGGTAAAGGCAAGGCAAGGGAGGAAAGTGCAAGGCAAGGCAAGGGAGGTGAAGGCAAGGCAAGGGAGGTGAAGGCAAGGCAAGGGAGGGGGTTGCAAGGCAAGGCAAGGAAGAGGTAGGGAAGTAAACGAAAGACACAAGAGAGCTAGGCAAAGCAAGGCAAGGGAGGGGTAGTAAAGGTGAGGCATTGCACAGGTAGACGGGGAAGAATGGGGAGTGGTAGGCAAGGCAATGCAAGAGAAGAGTAGGAAAGGCTAAGCAAGGAAGTGGTAGGCAAACCAAGGCAAGGCTAGGCAGGTGTAGGCAAGGCAAGGCCAGCAAGTTGAAGGAAAAGCAAGGCAAAGAAGGGGTATGCAAGGCAAGGAAAGGCCAATGAGGGAAAGGCAAGGCATGGCGGGGAGGGGCAGGCAAAGCAATGCAAGACAAGAGAGGTGTAGGCAGGGGAAGGAGGAGGCAAGGAAGTGCTAACCTCGGCAAGGATAGGTACAGGCAGGAAAGATAAGGGAAGTCATGGACAGGGAAGGCATGGACAGGGAAGGCAAAGCATGTGTGGGCAATGCAAGGGAGCAGCAGGCAAGTCAAGGGAGGTGTAGGCATGTCAAGGCAAGGCAAGTGAAGGGTAGGGAAAGGAAAGCAAGGGAGAGGTGGGCAAGGCAATGCAAGGGAGGGGGAAGACAATGGAGAGGTAGAGAAGTTAAGGCAAGGGAGAGACAGGCATGGCAGTCCAGGGATAGATAGGCAAAGGACAAGGGAGGCGCTGGCAAGGCAAGGCAAGGCAAAGGAGGGATAGGCAGTGAAAGCAGAGCCGAAGGAGGGACAGGCAAGCAAGGGAAGGCCAGGGAGTGGTATAAAAGGCAAGTGAAGGGTAAGCAAGGAAAGGCAAGGCACGGCAGGGACATGCAAGGCCAAGGGAAGAAAAGTGATGGTCAGGTGAGGCAAAGCATGGCAAGGCAAGGCTGGGCTGGGATGGTGTAGGCAATGCAAGTCAAGGGAGGGGTAAGGCAAGAGACTGGTAGGAAGGTAAGGAAAGTACCTAGTCCCAGTGATTCAGGTGCAGGCAACAGGCTGTTAGGTACTGGTTTTGGTTTTGCTATCCCTCAACATACTCAATTCTGAGTTCAGCTCCAAAGTTTGGTGCACAGTCTTAATGATGCTACCTTCCCTTTAGAAGGGAAACATCTAGCCTTACTGTTGGTTCTGCAGATGACCACCTGCCTAGTGGAGGTAAAGGCCTGCAAGACCTTTCTGTCCTGGAAGCTTATTACCGCAGGCCTGGGCCCTAGGGTATATCACCCTGCAGCCATAGGGAGGAGGAGGAGCAGGCAGGAATTGTGCAGCAAGATTGATTTATTTAATTATTTTACAAACTCTTTTATAGACTTTTTTCTTCATAGTCTAATTGGACAAAGGATCAGCCACCCCTTGGGGGGTGATTGGCTAAAATCCTAAAACATCCATTGTCAAAATATTTTTCTACTATACCATAAACAAGACTTTTCAAGGTTGCAGGTGGCTTGGTTGTTTACATTCTCTGCTACCTCTTCTGTGAGAGAGAAAAGTCTCTCACGGACTTAGAAAAATAACAAGAAAATCCTTGCTAGCAGCATTTTTGTATCTACAATTCCCCCTTTTTGTTTTATAAGATAACTCTATTGCTGCAGGACGCTAGAGGACAAGGTACCCTGTAGACTGGGATCAGAGAAGGGACCAGTCCCCATCAAAGCATCCATTCCTGCTGTCCGTCTAGGATCAGCAGCAGGGAGCTGCATATTCCCTAATGCAGCCTTG
>NW_024581264.1:0-24334 GCF_017639235.1 Corvus kubaryi
CTGCAACTTTTAAGTGTAATTCACTTGTATTTTCCCTATTCTCCCCACTTCCAGCAGGTCAGTAGATACTTGTGCCTGCAAAATATCCATCGGAGCTGCCACCTGGCTAAAAAGAAAATAATCCTGCTACTGGCAAAAAATACAATAAGAATTAAAAACACATTCCTCAAACACACCAACGCCATTCAAAGAGGGGGTTTATTTCTCCGTTTGGGTTTAAACGCAGCTACTGAAGAAGGTGACATCTCAGAGATTTCCGCCCGGGACAGAGCTCCTGGCAGCATCAGAGGAGCCCCAACATCCAACACGCAGTGTTTAGAGAAAGAGGGAATTGATCTTGTTCTATCAACTTTGAAAGTGCCTCTGTAGCACCCGGAGAGCCTTTCAGGCAGGGTTTTGCAGGCTGTCCTGGCTTTGCTTTGATTGCTGCTGTAGCTGGGATCTACAGCTTTCATATGAGGGGATTATCTGTTATCCCACCCTTTGGGAACACCTCCTGCTGTGACAAAGTCTTTTCTCTGCTTAATCTCTTAAATTTCACGTAACTAACAGAAGTGCAGCACATTTCTTTCTCCTAATGGCCCTCAGCCCCTCGGGGCCTAAACGATCCCCGAATGGTATTTAACATCACCAGAGCTGATTCTTAATTCACCGATAAACTGGAATCTGATGGCATGTTGGGGTTCACAACCACAGTTGCTTTGTGTCACACTGCTCATTAATGCTTTTTCTACTGTTTTTTATGGTAAGGAACAGAGTCAGAAGGGATTAAATCACAGCCCTGGAAACAAGAAACAGAATCATTCTGCACGCCCGTGTTGCCCACAAAGAATACCCTTGGCATCAACAGAACCATTTAATCCCTCGCTGTCATTTGGTCCATTCTCTCCAGGCTCAGACAAATCTCCACCACTTTATCCCAGGAGAGTGAATATCCTGCCAGTGAAAGGCCAGGAGTCTGTTTGAACAGGGATCACACAAAGCAGAGCTCTTTAGGACAGGAGGGTTTATGTGGGGCTCAGTGACCCCTCTTCAGGCTGGGGACACCTTCAAAGCCCAGAGGCACAAAGCAGAAGTCAGGGCATTGCTCATCCAGAGCTGCTGGCAACTTTGGGGCATTGATCTTCGCACAGGCAGCAAATCCAAAGGGAACAGAGAGGTCCTGGGCCTGCCAGTGGGATGTGGATTTGGGGGAGATGTTTCTGCAGCCAAATGCTGCCATCAAGGGTTTTAATGTAATTTAAAGACAAGGAGAACTGAGGACTTAAAGGTCGTAACATTGTGTAATTAATTAGAGTGATACTAAACAAGTCACTAAAAGTAAAAGGAACCCAGACTCCTCTCCCATCAGTTCACTTGCTCGTGGATTCACATCTGCATGCCAAGAGGGAAGGACATTCCCTATCCATGTTCCCTGACTAAAGAATGTGGTGCAATGCAGAAATGAGAAGTAGAGAATTGGAGAGAAAGAGCTAAACCAGTGTTGTATAATGTCATGTACAATTATCTTCACGTGAGCACGTCCAGCAGCCCCAGGAGGGGCTGAGGGAGCTGGGAAAGGGGCTGAGCCTGGAGCAAAGGAGGCTCAGGGGGGACCTTGTGGCTCTGCACAAGTCCCTGACAGGAGGGGGCAGCCGGGGAGGGGTCGGGCTCTGCTGCCAGGGAACAGGGACAGGACAAGGGGAAACGGCCTCAGGCTGGGCCAGGGGAGGCTCAGCTTGGACAGCAGCAGGAATTTCCCCATGGAAAGGGTGGTCACTCTTTGGAAGGGACTCCCCATGGAGGTGTTGGAGTCCCCATCCCTGCAAGTGTTCCAAAGGCAGGTGGATGAGGCACATGGGGCCATGGTTTAGGGGTGAACAGGGTGATGCTGGGTTTATGTTTGGGTTTTATGACCTTAGAGGTATTTTCCAACCTTAAGGTCTCTGTGATCCTACATATCAGTTGGCCAAAAAATACAGGGTTCACTTGCTGAAACAAAAGCAAAGCCAGCCTCCCAGCAGTCCCATCTATCCATAAAATGCACAAATCCAGCCATCCTAAAGGAACTAACACAGCAATTCTTGCACACACAGCAGGCACAACTCCCACCCACAGAAACTCCTGGGAAGAAGGCAGGAAAAGAACAAGTGCCTGCATAAAAACCCTGTCCTGCTGCACAAAATCCTCTCCAGACACATTCACCTCTCAATCTCCTTTTGCTGTCTTTTCCAGGGGTTCAAGAGACCAGAGAACCGTCCCTTGCCAACCCAGATGAACTGAAAACCACTCACGGTGCTGCTGACAGCTGAACAAGCATCTTGCCACGTCTGCAGAGAGTCTGAAAATCAGAGAGACAGCGGAGTGCCACTCAGAGGACACCACAGAGAGGAGGAACCACTGCTGGAGTGTGTCTGGCGGTCCTGGCAGCAGGAAGATGGATGTGCTGGAGGATGTGGAGCTTCTGCATCCCTACCAAGCAGAGGATCCAGTTTTTTCCACTCACGTCTCCACTCCTGCTCCTCCCAGAGGTCCCCTGTGGCCCAGGGTGTGCTGTCCTCACCTCTGCGCAGGCCAGGAGGACAGAACCCAGCCTGAAACACTGAATCAGGAGGGGATTCACAGAAACACAAAGCACTTGGGTCTGCTCACGCAGAATTCCAGGCTGGTGAGGAAGAGAAGAATCGGGGAAATTATCCGTTCCTAATTGTGATATCCATTACAAGACAAGGATTCTAATTACTGTGCTTTTCTGCTTCTTTGCTTGTGCTCCACAGAGCAAATTGTGCAAAGGAAATGGGTTTGTTTCCAGGCAATTTCGTGCTCCTTTTCCATTTGCCATGTTTGCCTGGCAAGCAGGGAAGCAACACCAAGCACTTGGCACCAGAGGTCTGGTGGGCACCTATCCCCATGCCAGAGGGACTGCTGGAGGCACCCAGCCAGATCACAACTCTGCTGCAGCACCTCAGGGATACTTTTCTTGAGGATTCAGAATCCCAGAATGATGCCCAATACCTGTATGAATCTCAGGAATGTCACAATTTCGCTAGGTGTCCAATCTGAGTGTTGAAGTCTCAGATCTTCCCTTAGGAGAACGCTAAATATTAATATTTTTTCCCTGTTAATCAGGGGGAGAAACAACTTTTCCCATTAAGTCTGGTGGACACCATGTCATGAGGCAGTTTTGAAGTTCTTGCTGCTGCCAACAACATCCCCAAAGTACAAATGTGTTTGTAGAGGTCCTTGCACTTCATGCCTAGGAAGAGAAACCTGCCTCAATCTATGGCATATGACAAAAAACGTCCACAACAAGCCTTTAGACAGATTTTCCCAGTCTTTCTGCCCATTCATTATAGAATTATAGGATCAGCAAGGCTGGAAAAGCCCTCCCAGCCCATGGAGTCCAAGCTGTGCCCGATGCCCACCTTGTCCCCAGCCCAGAGCACTGAGTGCCACCTCCAGCCCTTCCTTGGACACCTCCAGGGATGGCGACTCCAATACAGGATTCGTGATTGCCCTCATTGTTAATATTCCTGAAATGTTCTAAATAAAATTCAATTTATTTTATAATTAAGTAATATAAGCAGGAAGCCATCCAGGAAAGGAAATGGCAAGTCCCAGTGGATCAAGGGAGGAAAAAAAGCAATTTGAACACGAAATCTAGATGAAAAAGTCTAAAATTTTTCTTTAAATTCAAGACTAAAGCCTATAGAAGGTGGAGGACTTGTGCTATGAGAAAAGGCTGGGAAAATTGGGATTCTTCAGCCTGGAGAGGAGAAGCTTCAGGGTGACCTAACTGTGACCTTCCAGGACCTGAGGGGCCAACAAGAAACATGGAGAAACTCTTTACAAGGGCTGGAGGGACAGGACACAGGGAATGGCTTCCCAGTGCCAGAGGGCAGGGATGGATGGGATATTGGGAAGGAATTGTTCCCTAGGAGGGTGGGCAGGCCCTGGCACAGGGTGCCCAGAGCAGCTGTGGCTGCCCCTGGATCCCTGGCAGTGCCCAAGGCCAGGCTGGACATTGGGGCTGGGAGCAGCCTGGGACACTGGGAGGTGTCCCTGCCTATGGCAGGGAGTGGAATGGAATGGGCTTTAAGGTCCCTTCCAACTCAAACCAGTCTGGGATTCCATGAGAAACCAAGGCGGAGTCTGCTCAGAGAAGGAATTCCAAGGTTGCAGTTTCCCCTTCTTGGCTCTGACTGTATCGGGAGTCAAAACATTCTCAGAATAAATGTTTGTTTGGGTTTTTTTTTAATGTAGCAGTGAGATGTTCAGCAAAGCATATTTCCATCCTAATTTGATGCCTTTCATGCATACCCCTTTGACTGATCCCATTTGTGTGCAGCAGGATTTCTCTGCCATCCATGAGGAGTGTAATTTCTTCTTATGCCACGTTGGGGGAAACTGTTTTATGATCCAGCTGTTGATACCCTATTACCTCCCAGTGAATCCTTTATTGCTAGCAAACATCATCCTCTCACTACTTCAAAGTTAAATACTATCCCTGTAATATATCCACTATTTTATAGCCAGTATTTTATATCCAGCATATAATATGCAGCATTTTTTCACATTTAGCCTCTGCAAAGCAGGTCCTCTGATCCCATCCCTCCATAAATTAAATGATGGAGCTCCATGACCCTTGTGCAGACATTTTCCCTCATACTGAACAAAACAAGCAGTGAAATCAAATGCAGAGAAAAAATATTTCATCAGCTGAATCATAGAGTCTTCCCAGAAAAAAAGGAACCAGATTTTGGCAACACAACTGTGGAATTTCCATTGGTAAAGCTTCGGAACAAGCTTTGCAGGACAAAAAGCAGGAGAACATTAAAATTCACCCCATTGTCAGCTCCACATCCTCCACCTGCCGCAGCCATAAGCAAAAATAAAAAGCAGAAAACCCCAATATCCAGAAGCTCTGGTTCAACCCCACAGGAAATTGTTCAAAACCCCAGAATTTGAATGGCCAGGCTTAACTTTCTTTGTTGTAACCTTCTGACAGCGTTGTCCAATGAACAACCCTACTGCTTTCAGCAGGCTCAGGGGTGATGATTTAAGGACTTTTGACTATAATGTAAAAAATGTGGCTTTGATTGAAGCCACAATAAGAAGAAAAGTCAAAAAAAAGGACAATTTTCCTCTCAAGTGTCTCTTTGACCAAATCACAGGTGACTCTAAGCCTTTGCTGCTGGCAAGGAATAATTAATTTTAAAGCTACTGAGGTTCTGTAATAGCATTCATTTCTGTGGATGTTTGAGTGCCATAAGCATTTTAATTAAAAAAAATCAAAATGACTTTAAAGTCTGGATGATTTTGGTGTTTCCATTCTCAAGACCACAGTTCAGCACATTTGTTCCCTTCACTAAGGGGCATCTTTTCTTGATGGTTGTGAACTGCTCTCCAGGATTTCAGTTCCACCCTTAGCCCCTGCAGCCTCCCAGCCGAATTATGTTATTTGCTGTATCATAGAATTATGTTATAATATGATTATTTTATATTATATGCCAAAAGATGTTATTCTTGTCCCTGTTTGAAGCTGAATATTCAGCTCTGTATTTACTAAGCCAAAGTGGTCTCGACATAAAAGAACTTAAAATTCCTCCCACATCTCAAATAGAGCAAAATAACATTCCATGATTTCTTTTCCCCCCTTTTAAGCCATCATGTAGTGAAATTGGAACCCGAGCAGACAGCGGGGATCTCACACCATTTGTTCTGCTCCGAATGAATGCATTATGGACAGGGAGTCATTCTGGCTGCCTCTCCTCACTAATTCTGAGGGAAAAATACTCATTTTATTTGTCAGGGAATAACAGAATTCTCATTGCCCCTGTGCCAGAGCAAGCAATTTTATGAAAAGCCTGTAACTGATGGAGAAGGAAGGTGCACACTGGCTTTCAAATGCCCAGAAACCACCTGAGTTGTGCGTGGTTCCACAGAGTCCACTGCAAATTCCAGCCTTCTCCCAAGATAACGATTTGATCCCCATTCCATCTATCCGCAGGCTGCCAGAATGGGCAATTTGAAATCGTAGTAATTAAAAGTTTTAATTAAACCATGGAAAACACAAGCTTGCTAAATGTGCTGATACTCCAAGCGGGAAGCAGAGATGGATTTATCCATGGAATGCTGCAACGTGTGATGGCATATTACGATTATTAAAGCTTACAAATCAGTTACAACTCTGAAACCATTGCCGACAATAATTACAAGCCTAAAACAAACAACTCATTTCATTCTCCTATCATGAGAGCTCTTCTATTAATCTGTTTCTTATCAAGATATTCTTAATTGGAAGAGGCTGCACGAAGAAAATCACACTCAAAACATCCAAACCCACTTTTTTTTTTTTTTTTTTAATACAAACCTCAAATGAGAGAAAAACCCTTGAATAAAACTTAGGTATTTTCTCCTCTGCATAACAATAATGCTCTTTAGAGCACATGAAATGATGAAGAAACTTCAGAATCCCAACAACAAGGAGAAAAACTAAACAAGTGATAAAAGCACTGATGTCATCACAACGCCAGGTGCTGGGGGCACAACTCCCACCTGCCTACAGGGAGTGGTGTGGGAATCACTAAGGAGAAATGGGGAGGCTCGGAAAAATGTGACTGTTACAGGTGTCTTTCCTAGACCAAAAAAATATGTTATTCATCTGTTCCCTCTCAGCTTCTGCACTGCTTTGATCATGGACACATCCAGGTATCCCAGTCCAACATGGTCCCATAAATTTTCCTCCTCCACGTCTAATCCTGTTCCACCCCTTTGAAGACCAATGAAAGCGAAGCAAATTCCTGCTGTCCCAGAAGCCCTGGCTTTGGCTGGGACTGAGTTATTTTTCCTCCCAGGAGCTGGTGCAGTGCTGTAGGGTGGGGTTTAGGATGAGAATTCCACTACTAGGGCACTGATGCTGTGGTTGGTGCTGGGTCATGCTTACCCCAAGTCAAAGACTCTCAGTTTTCCACGCTCTGCCATCCAAACACAGCAGGAAGGAACCAGGACAACAACTCACCCTTACAAACTCTCTATGTGATTCCCTCCTGAGACCCTTCCAGCTTGTGGCATTCCAACTCCTCCATGCACCCCACACCAAGGGCTTCTCTATTTATCTTGGTTCCCCAAATTCTCCAGGTTCCCTCTTCAAGACAGGCCTGCATTTCCTCAGTCTTTTCCTAAAAGTACTTTAGAACCTACCAAAGACTGTGCAGAATTCAGGGTTTGCTTTTTAAACTCAGCACTCCCACCCCTCACCTCCTCGCCTTGGCAGGGTTTGAATTATTTGATTACACAGCACTGAACATTTTCCATATTTCATCCCATGATGAGCCAAATTGAAATGCAGGGTCCACGCAGCATCTGAATATTGTATGTTCATCAAGTAGAGATGGAGAGCAAACCTCCCCTCACCAGAATCTTCATAGTGACAGAAAAACGAGCCTGTGTCAAATTACAACTGAAATTACATCCCTGCATAAACAGCAGGAGCAGTGAAATGGGGAAAACTGCCACGCATATTATCCCAGCTGGCAAGATGTGTTCTCTACAAAGGTCTAACAGAGAAATACTGTGAATTTTGGGCAAAAAAAAAAGCCCAAACACCAAGAGCCCCAAACTATACTACAGCAGTGTGAGCCTGATGACACCTACCAGCCTTCTACTATCCCAAAGCCAGCCTGGTTTTTAAAGCCTCAAGAGCTCAAAACACTGGATTTGCTTCAGACTGAATTAATGAGAACATTTTCCAAGCAACATGTGGGAGGCAAGGAACACCAACTGATTATTAAATACCAGGATTTGGAGAATCTAACCTTTGGGTGCATATCCTGTGGCATTCCAAGTCATTTCTCCATGGATTTTAACACAGTTTGTGTGGGAAGAAGCTTCACTCATCCTCAAGGGTTAACAGTGAACTGTTAATAACAGTAATAATGTGATTTACACTAAACAATTTCTGTATGAAAAAAACCCCATGTTTTAAACTTAAAAATTAATTTCTCCTGAAATCACAGTGACCCACAGTTTGCAAATACATGATGGAACCCAGAAACCTGCCCGGTGCTCCCATGTGATGCTTTGCACCTCCTCTTTCACAGTCCATGAGAATAACACACAACAAAGGCATCCAGGACTAAAAAAAGGGTGTGAGAGAGGCTGGAAGTGTCAGGATTCAGCTTAGAACCAATTTCAGTGTTTATTGTGGTGATGAGCCATGTTTTATATATGAGGAAGGTCTGGGTAAATGAGTCTATCCCAGATGAGTGTGAACCGACACCTGCTGTGAGGTGTGGGGAAAGGCAGAGAGAGCCCCAGGAGGTACCAGGAAAAGACGTGAAGAGAAATTCCATCATTGCTCTGGCCTCATCCACCCAGAGCCACTGTACCTGCACAGACAGAGGTGTGCAGGTGGGCAAAGAGCACCTGCACTGTGAGAGCATCACGGGTCTGGCATGGGATCCGGCTCCTGGTATTACTGTATCCCGCAGCCGTAGGGAGGAGAGAAGATCCAGCAGGCAGGAATTGTGCAGCAAGATTGATTTATTTAATTATTTTACAAACTCTTTTATAGACTTTTTTCTTCACAGTCTAATTGGTAAAAGGATCAGCCACCCCCCTGGAGTGATTGGCTAAAATCCTAAAACATCCATTGTCAAAATATTTTCCTACTGTACTATAAACAAAGTTCTACAAGGTCGCAGGTGTTCATAGTTTACAGAACTCTGCTAATATCTTCATGAGAGAGAAAAGTATCCCACGGCTTAGAAAGCAGCAGGAAAATTCCTCCCTAACAGCATTTTTGTTTCCACATCCCGGCTGTACATATCCCTGGAGTAAACACAACTGCAGAGGGAGGGGCTATTCCTCCTCTCCTCTCCTCTCCTCTCCTCTCCTCTCCTCTCCTCTCCTCTCCTCTCCCCCCCCCCCCCCCTCCCATCTCCCCTCCCCTCTCCTCTCCTCTTTCCTCTTCCCTTTCCTGAACTTCCCTGAACTTCCCTTCCCTTCCCCTCCCTTCCCCAGTGGCTATAAACCAGGAATGAACCCATGGAGGTGGGAATGATACAGGGAACCACCCAGGGCTAAATTGCAGCTCCCAGGGGAAAGATTCCAGAAACTGGGAGCTAAAGGAGAAAACAAACGAGTTCAAGATGCCCCACAGTCATTTTCTGGATGCCAGACCCCAGCAGTGTCCTCCCACCCTGTGGCACCGTTGACAGCATCCTTCAAAGCCGTTTTTCTCTCCTCTGGAGCAGGGCAGCAGCTTTCACTGCTGAACAATGGGATGTGCTTGACTGCAGCACCCCGAGGTCACACGTTAATTGCACCTCATCTCAACACCAACACTCTCAAAGAAACCTTTGTGCCCAGGGCTGACCTCAATTTAATTCTCATCAACGGCCTACGAGTGGAAATAAGTCATATCAGCCCCTACTTACTCCCAAGATCCCTACGGTTCCTTTGGGACATATTTTCCACACCCAGCTCCTCCTGTGAATGTGAAAGCTTTTACTAATCTGAACCAAAATAATGTGCAAGAGCTGGGGTAAAAATAAGAAGATAAAAGGGGAAGACAGCAGGATCTGTAAGCACAGTGGCTGTAATCAGTGTATAAAGGTAGGAGCTACTTCCTGGGACATCAAAAGAGAGCGATGTTTACGGACATTTGTTTTCCCGAGGGGAAGTCATAAAGTACCATTTGAATGATTTCGTATCTGCTCCAAAGATTGGTACAGGAGAACTTCAAAAGATAAGGATACATCATTCTGCAACTCAAACTGCTCTCCGAAGTCCCATTATTGTTGTTCATTCTCCCCTGCAGAAATGAACCCGTAACTCACTCACAGGGGTTGCAAGAAATGTCATAAAGTTGTCAGTATTTCGCAGGGCAAACGTCTGCATGGGAAAGATAGTGTGAAATTATGGTGCATGTGATCCCTCAGCAACCTTCCTGTTGACACTTTATCACCTGCCACACAACTGTGGCTGCCCCAGCTATAAAAATCATACACGGAATGGTTTGTGTTGCAAGGGACCTCAAAGCTCATCTTATTCTACCCCCTGCCATGGGCAGGGACACCTTCCACTGTCCCAGGCTGCTCCAAGCCCCAATGTCCAGCCTGGCCTTGGACACTGCCAGGGATCCAGGGGCAGCCCCAGCTGCTCTGGGCACCCTGTGCCAGGGCCTGCCCACCCTCCCAGGGAAGAATTTTTTCCATCTATCCAACCTAAATTTTCCCGTTGAGCTGCTGAACTTGAGGTGGACGGAGGTCAGGTGGGATCAGAAGGACAAACCTTCTCGGACAGCAGACGTTTTACAGCCAGCAAAAACATTGAATATATTTATCTATTACAACTTAAAAGGTGTGAAGGAAGGGGTTTCTGACCAGTTAATGTTTTCCT
Organism: Corvus kubaryi; assembly: GCF_017639235.1. Classification (NCBI taxonomy): domain Eukaryota; kingdom Metazoa; phylum Chordata; class Aves; order Passeriformes; family Corvidae; genus Corvus; species Corvus kubaryi. The sequence continues at coordinate 10,384 of NW_024581264.1, forward strand.
TGGCCCATCCTTCAACACTTTCACATTTGAAGGTGTCTTTACAACTTCATGTTTGTTCTCTGCTCGCACTCCCAGGGTGTCACAAGCAGCTTTACAAAAGCTTTCAGATCGCCAAGCAACCACAGGGCTCTAGTTTCTATTTTCATTTATGTATTTTTAAGTAAGATGTTGAAAATCCCTGTAATTAGAACTAAAAGCATGCACTTGTGGGACCTCTCAATTGAAAACCACCAGTGAGTTCCCACAAGAGGTTTCCACTGGATCCAGAGGTTTCTGAGACTATTTTATTAATCAGTAAATGCACCCCAGTTTAAAAAGTGTGTTTATATATCCGTGCTGCAAAACAAGATTCCACGGCTGTGAAACTTGCATCTCTTCTCACAGCACTTCATTTCCAGCAAATTAAACGTGGCACTACCGATAACCTCCATAATGAGGCAACTTGATGTGAAATAATTCCAGGTTTTCACAGCCTTCAGGAACAATTATGTTAAATGCACGGTGATTTAAGTGACTGAGTTTGTTCAAGCGTATCTGCGGAACCTTTTCCCCACCTTCCAGGCCTCGAAGGCTCCTGCAAGTGATCTTGGTCACACAGGAAAGCTGGCTTGTGGCTGTGGTGAAAGCCTCAGCATGTGGCCTGCAGAGACTGCTGACTGCAGGGAGCCTTTATGGATTCTCCTTTGAGGAACTCTGGAGGAAAACCCCACAGGAAGCAGATGGAAGGGGAACTGCACGTCAAAGTAATGCTGTCACATGATTTTTTTGTGTTTCTGGCTGTAAGAAAGAGCCACTGGACCCCAGTGTTATATCCTAAGTGCTTCCTCTGCCATCTCTTGCCCTGCAGCAGCACATGTGTTTACCTTAGGATTGGGATAAGGAAAGTAGAAATTTCATTCCTGTCCTTGCTGTGGCATTGTACCTTCTTTTGTGACCTCAGCAGAGGACTGAAGGAAGTTCCACCCTGAGCAGATTGGCCACAGAGGCTCTGGGCTCTCCTCCCTGAGGCTGTTGCAGAGCTGTGTGCACACAGTGCTGTGCCTGTGCTCCGGGATGGCCCTGCTGGAGCAGGGAGGTGCCACCAGGTGCCCTCTGTGCTCCCTGCAGCCTGAGCCATCCTGGGATTCTGAACATGGAGAACATATCACCTATGTAAATGTATCAGTGAATACTCTGGAAGTAGGATTAATTCTATAAACTTCCATCTTAAATGGCAGAACATATTTTTCACTAAGTAATTCTCACAAAGTTGTTATATTGTCTCCAAAATGAAGCCATATTTCAAGATTTTATTATTACAACGTACAAAACCAGGGGTTGAGACACGGGTGAATACCAATGATCTGGTGAGAGACGAGTCACAGCCAACACAATCTGGCAGAATCTTTTGAGCCCTCACATTTTATTTTACCACCATTATATGGCAGAGAACTTTTTACGAAATAGTCTAATAAAAGTGATACAACACTGTGTGAAAGCATTGAAATAAAAGGACTACTGGATCCTGTCTTTTGAGGTCTGCTTAGCTGGGAGTTGTTCTTGGAAGGGCCCACTGGAGACCCTGTAGTCACTGAGCCTCATCAGTTTTTCCCTATTCTGTGGAAAACCCTCAAGGTCTCTTCCACTCTCTGTTGGTTGCTCCTTGTTTAATAATCAGGGAATCACTAAAGAATTGAAGTTTGATGAGACCTGGAGCTCATCATCACCTCGGAGACAGTGGGGAAACACCAGAAGACAACGCTGCACCCTTTGGCCATCTGATTTTGCTTCAGACATGATGCACAGACATCACTTTACCAGCACAGAAGGTACAAAGAGTGACCCTTCTGTATTTTTGTGGGTATTTCAACACCAGTGCCTGCAAAGTGAGGCAGTGTCTTTGAGCTGAACATTTCAGGTGATGATCTCCCTTCTGCACGATCAGAATTTAGTGGTGCCAAAAGGCTTGTGGAATTTGACTGTTTGACTGCTGAATTCTGACATTTCCCACATAGCCATTAGATTTCAACTATCCTGAGTGCTATAAAATGTGCCTAAAATTATACTCTTCAGCAAAATTCATGGCAAACAGTCTCATCATGTGTGATTACCATGGCCAGTGTGTCTTTCCTACCTGGGTATGTGCTCACTGTGAGACCAAAAGCAAAATCCACCCTGCCCTTCAGTAAAATAACTCCTGGATAGCTGAACAAGAACCAAGAAACCATATTTAACTTTTTATAGTCCACAGCAACCTCCACAAAGCACAGAGAGACTTATCCTCTACCACTGCTGAGTTCTCACCTTCAGCAGGTTTGTTTGGCAGTCTCAGATTTCAAGATTTTCCACAAGTGCCACGTGAAACATGAGCTTTGTTTCAGTGCCAGAGGCTCCTGTCTTTCCAAAATATTCCTTTTACCAACAACTAAACCTGGGGGGAGGAAGAGGCAAAGGCTCTCCTGAGGCCCACGCAGCACACAACTGCACTCAACTCTCTCCCCAATCTAATTCACTTTGGAAGTCCAGAGCACCAATGAGAGTCTCATTACTGTTTAATTACAGAATCCCAGGATCCCTGAGGCTGGAAAAGCCCTCCCAGCCCATGGAGTCTAAGCTGTGCCTGATGCCCACCTTGTCCCCAGCCCAGAGTACTGAGTGCCACCTCCAGCCCTTCCTTGGACACCTCCAGGCATGGGCACTCCAAAGCTCCCTGGGCAGCCCCTGCCAAGGCCTGAGCACCCTTTCCATGGAGAAGGAGGGATATTCCCATGCCCTGACCTGCACTGCTCCTCGTGCTGTCAGTCCTGGCCCATGCAGTGCCTGAAACCATCAACAGCAGGAAACCACAGCAGATACACAAACCTGGAGCTGAAAAGGGAAGGCAGTGACTCCAAAACTCTCAGGTTCAGTGATGAAAGCCAAAAGCCACCTAGATTTTAGTGCTCAGCTGTGAGAATGATGTAGGAAAAGGGATCATAGAAAGTTCTCAGAATCCTACACAGGCAGCTATGGATGAAGGCTTTGAATTAAGGCCTTGGAACAGACAAGACTTATTCGAACAATACAAAACACCTAATGCTGGATTTGACCTGCGTTCTTGAAATAGACCCAACCTTTCACAGCATTAAAATCGCTGCGGTGTAAAATAGCACTGTTTAGAGCAAGCAGAAGAAGTGCCTTTGCGTAGAAGAGCTATGAAACGCAAGGTGGTTGATAAACGACAAAGTTAAGAGGGTTTTTTTATGGTTGTACCGAGAGGGGGAATTGTGGGAAACACAAAAAGGTGGAAAAGCTCTTAGGTGTGAGAAAAAAAAGCAGGTTTCAGAAATAAAGCAAAAAGAATTTAGGAATCAGCTCTGGCTGCGAAAACTTGAAGATAGAAAAGGATACAATTATATAGCAAGCAAGGACATTAAAACAATGGTTAGAGTTTCTAGGTTTGGCTGAAAAAGGTTTTGAAGTTGCAAAAAATATGCTTAGTAAGATAGGTAAGTTTAAGCTTAATAATGGAATATTGTGCATTGTTATATAAAGGTGTAACAAGCAAGTGTTGTGTACAACAGATGTCCATGCGCTGTTGAGGACTGGTTAAAACAGTTGTCTGTAACTTTTAGAAGCACGCTAATTGGCTGAGAAGCTTTTAAGAATGCTCTGTAACCAAGAAGTCTCTGGATGCCTGTGACGGCGTGAGCTTTGTTCCGTCTCTGTCTCAACTCTGCATGTGAGACTGATAAGGGAATAAAATAATAAAAGGCTCCTGGAATGCGAAAACGCCGACACTCAGCCCAGAGCACACCTGAGTGCTGAGGAACAGCTTCCTGCTGTCCCCGCTGAGAAGAGCAGGAAGGGAAAGAGCAGGGACACACTGAGCTTCTCTTGCAGCAACAGTGGCTCCTGCCACCACCATCCATCTTCCCCTTGTGTCAGCCAAGCACTTGGAGAAGTGTTCCCATGCTCCATTAAGCCAGCTGGAATCGGCCTGGAATTGACCTGCTAATGCAAAGGAATCATATGATTCTAAAAGGGACGATTTGTTGCAGGGCTGGAAAACCATTGTTGTGAAAAGAATCATCACCCCGTTAATCAGCTATGGCCACCTGTGGAATGGGCTCCATCAGGAGGGAGCACAGGGAAAAAAGCAGTGCCATGAGATCCCCACAGCTGTCAGGACATTTGGAGACGAAGCAGCCTGAGGTCCTTAGGATGGTTAAACAGTGCATAATTGACAGCCAGCACGGAATTGTGCACAAAGGTGTGAAAGTGAACTCTTGAACTCTCCACAGAAGCCTTTGACTCGTTATCTCTATCACTAAATTTTCATAATGCTGGATTAAACAAAATCGCCACGTGCTGAATCCTCCTGTTAATGGAGAGAGGTGAGGTGGAAACTCCAGTCAGGGAGCTGACCCTGTGTGCTCTGCACACAGCCTGGTCAGGCTGGGGAGCCCAGGCTGCGGGGCCTGCAGAGAAGGGAGTGATCATTCTGGCTGGAGGAAAGCTGCTGGCCAGGCAGGGAGAGCCTGGGAACGGGGGCAATCTGTGCAGAGAAATGTCACGGGGTGCCCAGGGACCTTGGCTGGTGGGGCTCAACCCTGGGAATGGAGAGACTGCGTGAACAAGCAGGATTTCCTGCACAGCCTTCCCAGCCAGCAGGGATCTGCCCTGAGGGCAGGAAAGGCAGCAGGTAATAAAGATGCTGAGCTGAGGGTGGCTCACAGGGGCAAGCGATGAGGGAATCAGGTCAGGTAAAAGCTCTGACTTCATTAGGTTCCTAAATAAACCCCAGGACCCAGATACCTTACAGGCTGTCCAAATCCAGATCCCCCATTCCACTGTGCACCTGACACAGCAGCACAAGCCTGACCACTCTCCCAGCTGCTGGAGACGGGAAAAGCCACTGTGTGAGAGGGAAGAGGAGCCCCAGGCTCAGGCTGACCCCTGCTCCAGGACTGGCTGCAGCAGCACAGCTCCCAGAGACACACAAAGGAGATGGCACAAGCCCAGAATCCCAGAATCCCTGAATGGTTTGGGTTGGAAGGGACCTCAAAGCCCATCCAGTGCCACCCCTGCCATGGGCAGGGACACCTTCCACTGTCCCAGGCTGCTCCAAGCCCCAATGTCCAGCCTGGCCTTGGACACTGCCAGGGATCCAGGGGCAGCCACAGCTTCTCTGCAGTTTTCACAGATACATTCACATGTTTTTGTTCAAGTCACTAAAAAAGAGGGCACTTTTTGGGAAATGGATCAAAAATGGAAGTCATGGCTGCATTCAGTTTCACATAAAGCTTTAAAACTAATTATTATTAGTATCTGGAGAAGGAGACAAATTGAGATAAACTTCCTAGAAAATGGAAGGCGTGGAAAATATTTTTGCACACAAAAGACCAATTATGATTTGTCATTGGTTCAGCACTGCAGAAACCCAATTGGATTTCTTTATAAACAAACAGTTTGCTTAGCAAACTTCTAGACGATGCAGTAAAGTATAATAACCTCCCTTAAACTGTAATTTCAACCCTTGCCTTGGAAGTACATTGTAATAAGAAATAACTGCCCTGTCAGGATAATGCTTATGCAGCTTCTAAAGGACCAATCAAAAAACCCAAACCCCACAATTAACCCCCACATTGTCCCCCCCCAGAAACAAAGATCAAAGAAATAAAAACCAATGGCAATGCCCATTTCGACTTGATGGCAGCAAAATCTAAGTTCAAGTGGCAGAAAGTATGAATAAACAAACCCCTCAGAGCGAGTTACAGCCACTTCAGCTTTATTACTTATTTAGAGACTATTCATCTTCAGCAGCCGCTAGACCAACACTATATGCCATTCCACTCCAAAATAATTCTCTCATCTGATCTGCTGGATGTGCTGGGATAAAAAAAAAGGCAAATGTAGAAGATGCTGATTTATAGAAAACGGAGTGGTTTTAAAACCTCCTAAGCTCAGTACTTGCCGTTAGTTTCAAAAATAGCATCTCTGGATAAAAGTTCCAGCCCACAGGAAAGATAAAGTGTTTAGGGAAATGACTCATTTGTGTTCCCTGTCCAGAAATTTATTCAAACTTTGATCAAAATCGACCCTTTCTGTATTTCTACATGAAATGACAGCACAAAATGAGGCTGAGGTGATGTCATAGAGTCACTGAACCACGGAACGGTTTGGGTTGGAAAGAACCTTAAAGACGATGTAGTCCCACCCCTGCCATGGGCAGGGACACCTCCCACTGTCCCAGGCTGCTCCAAGCCCCAATGTCCAGCCTGGCCTTGGACACTGCCAGAGATCCAGGGGCAGCCCCAGCTGCTCTGGGCACCCTGTGCCAGGGCCTGCCCACCCTCCCAGGGAACAATTCCTTCCCAATATCCCATCCATCCCTGCCCTCTGGCAGTGGGAAGCCATTCCCTGTGTCCTGGCACTCCATCCCTTGTAAAGAGTCTCTCTCCATGCTTCCTGTAGCTCCTTCAGGCCCTGCAAGGCCACAGTGAGGTCACCCCAGCGCTTCTCTCTCCAGGCTGGACAGTCCCAGCTCTCCCAGCCTTTCCTCCCAGCAGAGCTGCTCCATCCCTCTGATCATCCTGGAGCCTCCTCTGGGCTCTCTCCAGCAGCTCCAGGTCCCTCCTGTGCTGGGCCCCAGGGCTGGGGCAGCTCTGCAGGTGGGGTCTCACCTGAGCAGGGCACAGGGGCAGAATCCCCCCTCCCCTGCTGCCCACGCTGGGGGCTCAGCCCAGGGCACGGGGGGGTTCTGGGTCCCAGCTCTCACCCACAGCACCCCCAGGTCCTTCTCCAGGGCTGCTCCAGCTGCTCATCCCCAGCCTGGATTCCAGTGGGTTCCCAGCTCTGCCAGTTTCCTGAGTCCAATGGGAAGGCCCAAGGACAGGAATTCTCCCAGGTGAAAGGTGCTTTATGAGCATGTTTGTTGTCACTGTGACTACAGATCACTAATTCCACACAGGAAAATAATTCCCTGGGTCAGAGAGGAGCTGTGCCTGTCTTTGGCACCTCTGCTGCTGCAGTGAGACAAAGATTAGATGAGGCATGGTCTGAGCATCTCTTTTTTTCACAACATAAGGAACACGTGTCAAATTCCCACCCATCAAGTATAAATACAGCTTTAACTTCACTGCCTGAAACGTGCCACAGGTTGCAACGAGACCCTCACCATAAATTTAGTTATGTTAAAACAAAAAAACCCTTAGGGGACTGATAGAAAAGGAAGGGATGGGCAGGAAAATATCCACATCTCTGAGTTCTGGATTTCTGGCCGAGTTTGAAGCATTCAGCTGGATGAAAGGAGTTTCTAAAGCTCCAGGAACTTTCCAGAAGCAGCCTCACACACTTCTATTCCATGCAGGAATGCGCCATGCCTACTAAATACCACACCTGCACACATTGCAAATATGTCAATTACCTGATTTCTTCAGGGAGACAAACATCTCTTACTTCTATGAAAAAGCCCCATATAAACTCATGGCATAAGGTTATTTTTAATAACAACAAAGTAACGTGGGGCAGTATTGCCAGCATTGCACCACCACCTCATCCTTCAATGTGGGAAGAGGTGAGATGAAAAACAAGGAAAAATAAACAACCTAAAGCAATCCAAGTGGGGCTCGGTGCTAAATCTGGGTGCTCATTTCAGCTAAGGAAAAGAGATTGAATAGAATGCTGTCACAGCCTTAAAATACCCACACCAGAATGCACCAAATTCCTCAAATATCTTCAGATCCATAACTTTTATGCAGCCTTTTCAGAGCTTCCTTATAAATTTCTCCCCAAACACATCAAATACATTAACTTCAGATAAAACCTGCTCCTCAAATAACTTCTGCTATAAGGAAGGAACAAAGGTCAATCACAACTAAATTGGATTCTTCTAACAAAAATGAGAAAAACTCTCAGCCATGTAATGTGGAACTCAGGGATGGGTTGGTTTCAGAATTAATTATGACTGCCAAGTCCTCCTCAAAGAAAGCAGAGCATAGCAAACGACACCAATATATAGATATTTATTAGGTGCAGCCTGGCATGGGACTATTCCTGCTTTCTGCTATAACCATCCAACAAATCTGCTGTGAAAATCCCTAAAAATCCAGTGCAGGGTTTTGTTACTTCCATAAAAGTCGATGTATTAAAAGATTGTGTCTGCAACACCCCTCGGGCACCCATCTCTGCTCCCTGGGACAGGGACAGCACCCAGGGAGCAGCTGGAGCTGGGTCAGGGCAGGCTCAGGCTGGAGATGAGGGAAAGGTGCTTCCCCCAGAGGGTGCTGGGCACTGCCCAGGCTCCCCAGGGAATGGTCCCGGCCCCGAGGCTGCCAGAGCTCCAGGAGCGTTTGGACAGCGCTGCCAGGGATGCCCAGGCTGGGGTTGTTGGGGTGTCTGTGCAGGGCCAGGGGCTGGGCTGGGTGATCCTTGTGGGTCCCTTCCATGATTCTATGAAACTGTAAATCTTCAGCATAAAGCAGGGAAAAGTTATTATTTCAAGAACCTGTGAAAAGGATTAAGAGGCTTAATAAATATCCAGTGTGGCCCAAAGGAACATGACTGAGTAATAATTGCTCTTGTACAGAAGATACCCTCTGAGAAAAAGCCTGGCTTACCCTCACCCAGGAGTTCACAATGTTATTTGTCCATGTTATCAGTTTGGAAAGATGCTCCCTTTGTCAAAGCACACCCTGATTTACAGACAACTCCCTCTGGTTGTCCGGGACAGGGGAAAGCCAGGGATTGTACAGGCAGACACCCATCCATCCAACAATCCCAGGATCTTTAACTCAATCTCAATTAAGATAAAACTTTCTGTTCCATGGTGTGACAGCTCACAGAAGATTAATTTCTCACAGGGAAGACACTAAGTGGGACAGTCCCTCAGACTGGCAGGATCTGTTACTCGTGCCAGCATTCCCTGGAATTGCCCATTATGGACAAGGATTTTATTTAGAGGGTTCTACTTTCCTGCTAGAGAAAAGCTTTTCTTTTTAAACACCACAAAGCAGCACTTCTCTCCTGTGCTACTACAGCAGCAGGGATTTTAGGCCCAATGGGAATTTTAGGTCTTAAAATCCTCCTTTACACTCCTTGCCACAGAACAAAACACAATTCCCATTTATTTGAAATCAAATATGTAATTATCCATCAAATGAGACACGGGAGTTTCCAGACAGCACACGGCAGGAGATTGCTTTGGGAAAAGATGTTGCTTTACCTTCCACAAAGCAGACCACACCATCAACTCAGGACAAGTACTCGAGAAAGACAGAAAAGAAGACAAGAAACATAAGGGGAGAAAATAGAATTGCCTTTTTTTCCTTCTACAGATTTCTCCTCCTTTCTGCACAGCAGCTCATTGGAACTAAGGCGGTGTCACAGAACTATAGAACAGCCTGGGCTGGGAGGGGACCTAAAGCCCATCCAGTGCCACCCCTGCCATGGGCAGGGACACCTTCCACTGTCCCAGGCTGCTCCAAGCCCCAATGTCCAGCCTGGCCTTGGGCACTGCCAGGGATCCAGGGGCAGCCCCAGCTGCTCTGGGCACCCTGTGCCAGGGCCTGCCCACCCTGCCAGGGAACAATTCCTTCCCAATATCCCATCCATCCCTGCCCTCTGGCACTGGGAAGCCATTCCCTGTGTCCTGGCCCTCCATCCCTTGTAAAGAGTCTCTCTCCATCTTTCTTGTCAGCCCCTTCAGGCACTGGAAGGTCACGATGAGGTCACCCTCAGCTCGGTGTCCCCTGCAAACCTGCTGAGGGTGCCCTCAGTCCCTTCATCTGTTAATGAAGTTACTAAACACACTGGTCCCAGTACAGACCCCCGAGGGACCCCACTGGCCACCGATGTCCATCAGGACTCTTAGCCATTGACCACGACCCTCTGGCTGTGACTGTCCAACCATGTCCTCATCCATCCAACCTTCCATCCATCCAGTCCAGCTGTCTCCAGTCCAGAGAGAAGGATGTTGTGGGGACCCCTGTCAGAGGCTTTCCAGAATTCCGGATAAATCGCATCCGTGGCCCTTCCCTTGCCCACTGATGGAGTGTCCCCACCAGAGAAGGCCATGGGGTTGGTCAGGAGGATTTTCCCTTGGTGAGGCTGTGCTGGCTGTCCCAAACCACCTCCCTGTGCTCTGTGAGCCTCAGCAGAGCTTCCAGGAGGGGCTATCCCAGGATCTTCCCAGCACAGAGGGGAGGCTGACAGGGCAGTGGTTCCCAGGCTCCTCCTTTCCACCCTTTCTAGAGATGGGGACAGCGTTTCCTGTTAGAAAGTTTTATCTAATAAAGATGAGAAGCAAGGTTCAAACAGGAACTCTGTGGCCTTTCTTGGGGGAGCAGTGATACCTCCTTAGCTGGTCGGGTCTGGTTCCCAATATACTGCAGCAGTTTTAGAGAATGTGACAGCACATCCCTCTTTTCCAACAGAAGCATCCTATGGGATCTACTCTGGCTGTTCCTCAGATTGTCCCAGGAGACAGAACTGCAGAGGTAACAGGCAGAAGAAACCAAACCAGGGACAGGAAATAACCTGGCCCTGGGTTCTCAAAAGATTCCTCTATTTTTTCCAATATATCACATGCAAATCGTGTCAGGAGAACTTCACCTCCAGGTCAGTGAGCAGCCTTTTTTGGATACAGGGATCCACAGACTCCACATCAGCCTGGAAATCCTGGGATCAGATTATGCTTTCATTCTCATTGATATCAGAGTCTATTACAGGCTTGACATCTTGTGACCTGGGTGTTATCCTCATTTGCTATCAACCTTTTGCATTCCAGAGGATGCAAGTCTCTGCCCTTCCCAGGATTTCCTGCACGGTGTTCAGTTTAGCAGTGCAGGCAGGAGATTTTAAGAAGGGAAAAAACAAAATCTGCCAGCCAAGGGAAAGTGGGCAACCACCGCAAGAAGCCTTGAATTTTATCCCAGTTTTGATAAGACTCATTAAATGAAGCTGTGAAAATGGAATTCATGAGCCTCCAAGGTCTGGGCTCTCAGGAAAGGCAAGAGGATTTCTGCCTTCCAGACAGATCTTCCAAGAACCAGCCACATCTCGTGCTCTACTACACAGCTCATGTCCATAATTCTCACTTCTTCTACCAGGAAGACAGCCAAGAAAGGCATTAGGCAAAATAACCCCCTGATCCACCAATGCATCACTAACACTCCAAAACAGCTGAGCGAGAACAGGAATTACGGCAAAGGCTTGAACACTCTGAGAGGGAGAGACAGAAAACTCTGTGGGTGGATTTAGAACTTTGAATTCCTCTCCCAAGGGAAGAAGGATGCAGTCAGAAAACATCAGGGGAAAACCAGAAACAACATTAGGGCCTCTGTTCCGTGTTTTTCTTTGAAATAGCAAATAGTTTTTGTATTTTCAGCTTCCACCAGAGAGAGGAGAAATGAAATTACTCTGGTGATGCCTCTTCAAAGCAAGGGCTGCTGCCAGACACTGGCCAATCCAACATTCCAGGAATTTAAAAGCCCTGAGCCTAACTAATTGCAGGAGCCAGCCTTGAGCTGGGAGAAGCAATAAGAGTGTGTTCACATCTGCAGCTGGAGAGAGAATCCTGAAAAATGTACCCATATTTATAGCAAAGCTTTAATCCTCACCTAAAACCAAACTAAACAGCAGTAAAAAGTGTGCCCAGAGGGATGGAGACACAGATACAGCAACATTCCCCACGGGAAATGGAATATCCTGGGAAGAAAAACAATGGCATTATGGAAGTCTGACACACCTTCCCCAGCTGGGTGATGGATGTCATTGCTCTGGGAATGCCAGAGGAATATCCAGCTTCATCTGCTGCAACTTTCTTAAGTCACAGAGAAAGGAAACTGAGCAACTCCTCTAATTCCTCCAGCTCATGTGTGCCAGGGGCTGCCCAGGGAGGGGCTGGAGCCCCCATCCTGGAGATGTCCAAGGAACAAGGCACTCCTTGGTCTTCTCCCTGCTTTCTCCAGACAAAACCAAGGTTCTTTGAAAGAGAAAAGCCACCCTTGGAAGTAGCACTGGGGTGTTTATGCTCTCTCCTTTAACAGGAACACGCATTGCAGATAAAAATTAATGCCAGTGCCCATAATATTTTATTTTTTTTCACACAGCCCTGCCATAAAGCTAAGAATGCAGAGAGAAACTATGAGCAGGCCTGATTAATTATACATACTAAATTAATTATACATACTGAATCATTTTACTACAGAAGAATAAAAATGTATCTGTGTTCTAATTGCAATGTTAAAACACTTACACCAAGCTAACCACTAAATAACTGTGAAACCACAACAACAGCATTTACTTCTGGCAAATTCTCCAACATATCTAATGAGGTGAGGACTTAACACAATAAAATTCCTCATATTTTAGCAAAGTCTCTTACCTCAGCATATCCCCATTTGGAAACTGTTGAATTTGGAATTTGCTGAAATTAACCCCAAATTTATGAGCATTAGCAAGGCCTCTGGCTACCTGCACTCACCAGGAGGGAAAGGTAAAACAAGTTTCACCTCATCAGGAGGGAGATAATGCTTCAAACTTCATTTCATGGTGAGGAAATAAACTTCTCTCCCTAAAAACCGGCACGGGGAACACTCATTTGGAAGCTTGGACGATGTATCAAGGGGAGTAATTGATGTGTAGAAAAGGCTGCTTTGTCTCTGACCTTCTGTAATTCCAGTCCTGCTTTTAATTTCTTACCCGAGTTTCACACTTCAAGATTTGATTCCTTGAGTGCTGCAAATTTAAATTGTAGTTCCCTAAATCAGAAGTTTGTTGGTTTGGTTTTTTTCCTGTACTCCACGCAATTGGAAAGATTGGGATGCCAATCACAGCACACAAAAAGCCCCAAGTACCCCTTTTGAGATGAACGCGATTTCACAACAGAGGGAAACTCCACCTCAGGAATCCCAGAGATTTGATGTCCAACAGCGCAAGAGGAATTTCCAGTCCCAACCCCTGCAATAAAAATATGTTGGAGAACCCAATAAAACACAACCCTCCATCTAAACCAGCCTGCCCCTCTGCTTTTTGGCCAATGCCACCTTGACGTAAGCCAGACTCCCACTGGGAAAAGCTCTGAAGGATCTCATTTCCATTGGGAAAGGCCTGGGGGGCTCAAGCCCTGATGGGAACTGTAGGGAAACTCAGGGATGTGCTTGGACACCTCATGCAGAGCAAGTCCCACAATTTCCCAACTAAGAATGAAATATTTACTCAGCATAAGCCTCTCCAGTCCCTAAAAGTGATGATGCCCTGTTCAAGTATGAAATGATTTTATAAGTGCTCTTTAATTAATTGCACCATTTTAAGACCTTACCATGTTTCTAAACCTTCATGGTTCATGTTTGCAAGGATTTTATCTGTTTTGAAAGACTAGAATTTCATTTTTGTATACGTTTAAAAGTGCTGTATGTTACTTCTTGTGAAATTGTCGTGTTTCAGCACAGCTTTGAAAGGTTGTTAACAAGAATGGAGACAATTTTTAATTTTAATGCATGTCAGAGGAGAAGAAAAGGCAATGTGCTAGAGAAACTCTGCGAAAACAGGGAGACAACTTACTGATAGTGGGTCTATTATTTTGTAAAAAAGTATTTAAATAAAACAAATAATTCGGAGGTTGCTTGAATTAATTTTCACTGTTGGGAAACTTAATCCTGACTGGACTAACAAGTCTGAATAGGAGGCTTCAGTCTTTGCTTGGGGAACAGCAGAAAACCATCACAGCCCCCCACCCTGAATTATGGAAAACAGGATGAGCTGGAAGGAAAACGTGGAATCGCATCACAGAATCCCAGAATGGTTTGGGATGGAAGGGATCGTATCAGGTGATGGTCCTGCCCTGGGCTCACCCCCAAGCCCTGCAGCTCCAGGCTGGGGCAGAGGGGCTGGAAAGGGCCCGTCGGGAAAGGCCCTGGGGGTGCTGTGCCAGCGGCTGGACCGGAGCCCAGGGGTGCCCAGGGGGGCACGAGGCCAATGGCCGCTGGGC
>NW_024581264.1:34334-37504 GCF_017639235.1 Corvus kubaryi
GCCCAGCGGCCATTGGCCTCGTGCCCCCCTGGGCACCCCTGGGCTCCTGTCCAGTCATGTCCACAGGTGGAAGAGCACTGGGATCTGCAAAGTCCTAAGAGCTGCTGCTTCCATGTGCTGCACATTCCCAATGCAGCCTCCGAGGGGAGACAGGGGTCTGACCCGCTGGGCTCTTCGTGCCCAGAGCTGCAGACAAGCTCAGCATCCCTGGGCATTGCTGTGTAATCCTGGGCACTTCAGTGTGGAGCCAGGCACAGATCAGGGAAGATCAACCCCTTTGTGGGGAGATTCCCAGTGTCTCACTGACACAGGGTATGGGCACCTGGGTACTGCCAGCTCTAAACCCTCATTCCTCACTTAGCCATTGAAATTTGTCCCAGGGAAAAGAGATCTTACAACAAATGCACCTCATTCATCAACTACTGCAATTAGGCAGCACTCAGCAGACCTCAGGGCATTCCTTTGATGCAGCGCTGGTTCTTCTCTAGGAGTATTTGATGTACAAACCACGTTTTCCCTGCTAAGTGCTACTTCAGGCAGCACTAAAACAGTTAAACACTGGCTCTCCCTCCAGAGCTCTCACTTATTGTGACTCAGGGTTTATCTCTTTAGCCAGACAGGTCATTAATTTTCCCAGGTGTTTATTATCCACATGAAATGTCCTATTCCACTGGTATCAAGTGTTTTATATCTCTGGCTTTGCCTGTGTGAAATCAGTGAGATGACCAAAGACCTTGATATTATCCTGACGTTATTACTCAATATGACATCTCTATGCTTTGGTCCCCTGAGCATAGTAAAAGTAGTTTTATAGTCAATTTTGTTGCCAAATAAATCAAGCCATAATCCCCTTGCCCCTCCAAAATCCATGATTTTTTTTTCCTGAGGTAGTCTAGGCACCAAAAGACATACTATATGACTGCCTACTAAACTTCAGCCTTCCAAAGAAGATGATGAATTGCTGCCGTTTATTAGACAACTCAACTTACTACAGGTGCCAAATCACATAAAAACTTGAGATCTTTTTCTCATACTCCAATTTGGGAGAGCATGCTCCTTTCCCAGAGACCCTGCTTTTAATGTTAAAAGCCAAGTATGACAGTTTTATCCATTAACTAATGCCTACATTTTCAGAGGAGGGATGAGTGGCCGTATGTCGTAGGAAATTGGTCATAAATTTTTCTCTTTTCCTGGCGCACTCTGGGGGCTTTTTTAGATCCCTGTCCCCTCAGAAGAGCAAGGATAACAGTGCAGCAGTGTATCCTTCAGCTCACAGTATGGATTCCTTTTTCTTTTTAATTGTTTTCTCCTTTTTAATACACACTCCTAAATGCTTCTTCCCCTGCAGCGGGGTGTCAGTCTCTGAGAGATGGAGCTCTCAGCTACAGCTTCATTTCACACTCTTCCTTCACATTCCCAGGACTCACCTTTGTTGGCATCTTGCTTTTGTCTCCTCTCAATGGCACCAGTGCCAAGGACAATTATGCCTTTCATGCCATCCAGCACATTCCTGTTTCGTTTTCTTCTCCATTTTTTGTTTGCAGCTGCTAAAAAACCCCTTTTCAACCTGAGGCTCTGTCTCTGTCCATCTCTTGAGCTTCCTGACAGCTTCACTCCTCAGCAGCTTTATTGTGCATGGTCTTCATCTTTCCTGGCCTGGGGGTTGTGCCAGGGCTGATCTGTCACCTTCTCCCTCTATCCGAGACATGACCTGCACTGATTTCCATGAGAAAAATCCCTTTTCCTCCTGGATGGCCAGGAAGCAAGTAGATAAAAATATGTGCAAAACACATGCTCCTGGGGGAAGGGGCTTATGGGAAAGAGATCAGTAGTAAGAAGGAAGTAAAAGGTACGTGATAAAAGTAAGCGAAGGGAAGTAGAAGGACCAGAAATGAGGACCAATAGCGAATAAAAAGGGCAAAGGAGGAGGTTTGTGCTGGAAATGCTCTGGTTTGATAGGAACCTGCTTTGAGGGCCCAGAAAGTGTTGGACTCTTGGTCACTCCACAGCCTGGGGCAGTGACTTCACTCTCCATGCACTGCTTTGGTGAGACACACAGCCAGGAGCCAAGGACACCATGGGAAGCAGCCAATTTGCAGACAAGTGGGCATCCAAAAGAGGAGGAGAATTCCAAATGCAACTGGGGATAAATGAATGGAACTGGATGGACAATGCAACATGCAGCTGGGGCTGCAGACAATGCACCCTGCCTCAAGGAATGGGGCTCAACAAAAGGAAGCAGCCAGACTTGGATGGGATTTTTCCCTCAGCTACAGTCCCATCTCTGCTGGAAACCATCCCTGTAATGGCAGTGGCTCAAACAGTCACTGGAGCCCTCAAAGAGCTTTCATATTGCCAGGAAAATCCTCTAAAACCAAACAACAGTAACTCGGCCGATGCAGGAGCAGCGTTGGTGCTTGTCCTCACTGCAGCTTCTGGGAACAAGGGAACCAAATGAAAGCAATATGCAAATGGAGCCTTATCTCTGCCCCCACACGCCTGCAATGCACACACTCATCTGCCTTGGTATTATCTAGGAATGTCCTCCAGTGCAGCTCTGAGCTGCTGCCACACAATTAAACCCACATCTGTTAAATTTTATAAACTCTTTGTCCTTGATAACATCACCCTTTTAACACTCTGCTTTTATTTAACCATCTTTGAGCCCACAGGCAAATCCATCTGCCACTTCATTCCCATCAGCTGGGAGAAGATCCAGGCGCTGTTTGCCCCGTGAGGAGCTCAGGACAGACTTTTCAGCAGAGACTTTCTCTGGCCTTGTTGTTTGACCACACTGATGGGAGCCAGGGAGAGCAGCAGTTGTTTTACCCTTCTCTTTGAGCCCTCCACAGCTACAGCTCCGTAAGGAAACCACAGCTAATCCCAGGGTAATTCAGCCCAACCAACACAATGAAAACCGCTGGAGGGCCCAGAAATAAAAAGTTCACCCTGTCCAGCCAACAATATGAAAATCACAAATTTAATCTTCGTCTGAGAGCGCTGGACAGAGCGGGAAAAGGCCTAAATGAAAGAGAACTGCAACATGAACTGTGTTGGGGTCCCTCCCCTGCCATGGAGCCCTGGGAGAGGGGCCCTGAGGGCGCAGACACGGGGTTTCCCTGCCCCTGCTCAGATTCATTCCCCATTGGTTGGTTTGGGTTCCCTGATAA
>NW_024581265.1:0-24335 GCF_017639235.1 Corvus kubaryi
CTGCAACTTTTAAGTGTAATTCACTTGTATTTTCCCTATTCTCCCCATTTCCAGCAGGTCAGTAGATACTTGTGCCTGCAAAATATCCATCGGAGCTGCCACCTGGCTAAAAAGAAAATAATCCTGCTACTGGCAAAAAATACAATAAGAATTAAAAACACATTCCTCAAACACACCAACGCCATTCAAAGAGGGGGTTTATTTCTCCGTTTGGGTTTAAACGCAGCTACTGAAGAAGGTGACATCTCAGAGATTTCCGCCCGGGACAGAGCTCCTGGCAGCATCAGAGGAGCCCCAACATCCAACACGCAGTGTTTAGAGAAAGAGGGAATTGATCTTGTTCTATCAACTTTGAAAGTGCCTCTGTAGCACCCGGAGAGCCTTTCAGGCAGGGTTTTGCAGGCTGTCCTGGCTTTGCTTTGATTGCTGCTGTAGCTGGGATCTACAGCTTTCATATGAGGGGATTATCTGTTATCCCACCCTTTGGGAACACCTCCTGCTGTGACAAAGTCTTTTCTCTGCTTAATCTCTTAAATTTCACGTAACTAACAGAAGTGCAGCACATTTCTTTCTCCTAATGGCCCTCAGCCCCTCGGGGCCTAAACGATCCCCGAATGGTATTTAACATCACCAGAGCTGATTCTTAATTCACCGATAAACTGGAATCTGATGGCATGTTGGGGTTCACAACCACAGTTGCTTTGTGTCACACTGCTCATTAATGCTTTTTCTACTGTTTTTTATGGTAAGGAACAGAGTCAGAAGGGATTAAATCACAGCCCTGGAAACAAGAAACAGAATCATTCTGCACGCCCGTGTTGCCCACAAAGAATACCCTTGGCATCAACAGAACCATTTAATCCCTCGCTGTCATTTGGTCCATTCTCTCCAGGCTCAGACAAATCTCCACCACTTTATCCCAGGAGAGTGAATATCCTGCCAGTGAAAGGCCAGGAGTCTGTTTGAACAGGGATCACACAAAGCAGAGCTCTTTAGGACAGGAGGGTTTATGTGGGGCTCAGTGACCCCTCTTCAGGCTGGGGACACCTTCAAAGCCCAGAGGCACAAAGCAGAAGTCAGGGCATTGCTCATCCAGAGCTGCTGGCAACTTTGGGGCATTGATCTTCGCACAGGCAGCAAATCCAAAGGGAACAGAGAGGTCCTGGGCCTGCCAGTGGGATGTGGATTTGGGGGAGATGTTTCTGCAGCCAAATGCTGCCATCAAGGGTTTTAATGTAATTTAAAGACAAGGAGAACTGAGGACTTAAAGGTCGTAACATTGTGTAATTAATTAGAGTGATACTAAACAAGTCACTAAAAGTAAAAGGAACCCAGACTCCTCTCCCATCAGTTCACTTGCTCGTGGATTCACATCTGCATGCCAAGAGGGAAGGACATTCCCTATCCATGTTCCCTGACTAAAGAATGTGGTGCAATGCAGAAATGAGAAGTAGAGAATTGGAGAGAAAGAGCTAAACCAGTGTTGTATAATGTCATGTACAATTATCTTCACGTGAGCACGTCCAGCAGCCCCAGGAGGGGCTGAGGGAGCTGGGAAAGGGGCTGAGCCTGGAGCAAAGGAGGCTCAGGGGGGACCTTGTGGCTCTGCACAAGTCCCTGACAGGAGGGGGCAGCCGGGGAGGGGTCGGGCTCTGCTGCCAGGGAACAGGGACAGGACAAGGGGAAACGGCCTCAGGCTGGGCCAGGGGAGGCTCAGCTTGGACAGCAGCAGGAATTTCCCCATGGAAAGGGTGGTCACTCTTTGGAAGGGACTCCCCATGGAGGTGTTGGAGTCCCCATCCCTGCAAGTGTTCCAAAGGCAGGTGGATGAGGCACATGGGGCCATGGTTTAGGGGTGAACAGGGTGATGCTGGGTTTATGTTTGGGTTTTATGACCTTAGAGGTATTTTCCAACCTTAAGGTCTCTGTGATCCTACATATCAGTTGGCCAAAAAATACAGGGTTCACTTGCTGAAACAAAAGCAAAGCCAGCCTCCCAGCAGTCCCATCTATCCATAAAATGCACAAATCCAGCCATCCTAAAGGAACTAACACAGCAATTCTTGCACACACAGCAGGCACAACTCCCACCCACAGAAACTCCTGGGAAGAAGGCAGGAAAAGAACAAGTGCCTGCATAAAAACCCTGTCCTGCTGCACAAAATCCTCTCCAGACACATTCACCTCTCAATCTCCTTTTGCTGTCTTTTCCAGGGGTTCAAGAGACCAGAGAACCGTCCCTTGCCAACCCAGATGAACTGAAAACCACTCACGGTGCTGCTGACAGCTGAACAAGCATCTTGCCACGTCTGCAGAGAGTCTGAAAATCAGAGAGACAGCGGAGTGCCACTCAGAGGACACCACAGAGAGGAGGAACCACTGCTGGAGTGTGTCTGGCGGTCCTGGCAGCAGGAAGATGGATGTGCTGGAGGATGTGGAGCTTCTGCATCCCTACCAAGCAGAGGATCCAGTTTTTTCCACTCACGTCTCCACTCCTGCTCCTCCCAGAGGTCCCCTGTGGCCCAGGGTGTGCTGTCCTCACCTCTGCGCAGGCCAGGAGGACAGAACCCAGCCTGAAACACTGAATCAGGAGGGGATTCACAGAAACACAAAGCACTTGGGTCTGCTCACGCAGAATTCCAGGCTGGTGAGGAAGAGAAGAATCGGGGAAATTATCCGTTCCTAATTGTGATATCCATTACAAGACAAGGATTCTAATTACTGTGCTTTTCTGCTTCTTTGCTTGTGCTCCACAGAGCAAATTGTGCAAAGGAAATGGGTTTGTTTCCAGGCAATTTCGTGCTCCTTTTCCATTTGCCATGTTTGCCTGGCAAGCAGGGAAGCAACACCAAGCACTTGGCACCAGAGGTCTGGTGGGCACCTATCCCCATGCCAGAGGGACTGCTGGAGGCACCCAGCCAGATCACAACTCTGCTGCAGCACCTCAGGGATACTTTTCTTGAGGATTCAGAATCCCAGAATGATGCCCAATACCTGTATGAATCTCAGGAATGTCACAATTTCGCTAGGTGTCCAATCTGAGTGTTGAAGTCTCAGATCTTCCCTTAGGAGAACGCTAAATATTAATATTTTTTCCCTGTTAATCAGGGGGAGAAACAACTTTTCCCATTAAGTCTGGTGGACACCATGTCATGAGGCAGTTTTGAAGTTCTTGCTGCTGCCAACAACATCCCCAAAGTACAAATGTGTTTGTAGAGGTCCTTGCACTTCATGCCTAGGAAGAGAAACCTGCCTCAATCTATGGCATATGACAAAAAACGTCCACAACAAGCCTTTAGACAGATTTTCCCAGTCTTTCTGCCCATTCATTATAGAATTATAGGATCAGCAAGGCTGGAAAAGCCCTCCCAGCCCATGGAGTCCAAGCTGTGCCCGATGCCCACCTTGTCCCCAGCCCAGAGCACTGAGTGCCACCTCCAGCCCTTCCTTGGACACCTCCAGGGATGGCGACTCCAATACAGGATTCGTGATTGCCCTCATTGTTAATATTCCTGAAATGTTCTAAATAAAATTCAATTTATTTTATAATTAAGTAATATAAGCAGGAAGCCATCCAGGAAAGGAAATGGCAAGTCCCAGTGGATCAAGGGAGGAAAAAAAGCAATTTGAACACGAAATCTAGATGAAAAAGTCTAAAATTTTTCTTTAAATTCAAGACTAAAGCCTATAGAAGGTGGAGGACTTGTGCTATGAGAAAAGGCTGGGAAAATTGGGATTCTTCAGCCTGGAGAGGAGAAGCTTCAGGGTGACCTAACTGTGACCTTCCAGGACCTGAGGGGCCAACAAGAAACATGGAGAAACTCTTTACAAGGGCTGGAGGGACAGGACACAGGGAATGGCTTCCCAGTGCCAGAGGGCAGGGATGGATGGGATATTGGGAAGGAATTGTTCCCTAGGAGGGTGGGCAGGCCCTGGCACAGGGTGCCCAGAGCAGCTGTGGCTGCCCCTGGATCCCTGGCAGTGCCCAAGGCCAGGCTGGACATTGGGGCTGGGAGCAGCCTGGGACACTGGGAGGTGTCCCTGCCTATGGCAGGGAGTGGAATGGAATGGGCTTTAAGGTCCCTTCCAACTCAAACCAGTCTGGGATTCCATGAGAAACCAAGGCGGAGTCTGCTCAGAGAAGGAATTCCAAGGTTGCAGTTTCCCCTTCTTGGCTCTGACTGTATCGGGAGTCAAAACATTCTCAGAATAAATGTTTGTTTGGGTTTTTTTTTAATGTAGCAGTGAGATGTTCAGCAAAGCATATTTCCATCCTAATTTGATGCCTTTCATGCATACCCCTTTGACTGATCCCATTTGTGTGCAGCAGGATTTCTCTGCCATCCATGAGGAGTGTAATTTCTTCTTATGCCACGTTGGGGGAAACTGTTTTATGATCCAGCTGTTGATACCCTATTACCTCCCAGTGAATCCTTTATTGCTAGCAAACATCATCCTCTCACTACTTCAAAGTTAAATACTATCCCTGTAATATATCCACTATTTTATAGCCAGTATTTTATATCCAGCATATAATATGCAGCATTTTTTCACATTTAGCCTCTGCAAAGCAGGTCCTCTGATCCCATCCCTCCATAAATTAAATGATGGAGCTCCATGACCCTTGTGCAGACATTTTCCCTCATACTGAACAAAACAAGCAGTGAAATCAAATGCAGAGAAAAAATATTTCATCAGCTGAATCATAGAGTCTTCCCAGAAAAAAAGGAACCAGATTTTGGCAACACAACTGTGGAATTTCCATTGGTAAAGCTTCGGAACAAGCTTTGCAGGACAAAAAGCAGGAGAACATTAAAATTCACCCCATTGTCAGCTCCACATCCTCCACCTGCCGCAGCCATAAGCAAAAATAAAAAGCAGAAAACCCCAATATCCAGAAGCTCTGGTTCAACCCCACAGGAAATTGTTCAAAACCCCAGAATTTGAATGGCCAGGCTTAACTTTCTTTGTTGTAACCTTCTGACAGCGTTGTCCAATGAACAACCCTACTGCTTTCAGCAGGCTCAGGGGTGATGATTTAAGGACTTTTGACTATAATGTAAAAAATGTGGCTTTGATTGAAGCCACAATAAGAAGAAAAGTCAAAAAAAAGGACAATTTTCCTCTCAAGTGTCTCTTTGACCAAATCACAGGTGACTCTAAGCCTTTGCTGCTGGCAAGGAATAATTAATTTTAAAGCTACTGAGGTTCTGTAATAGCATTCATTTCTGTGGATGTTTGAGTGCCATAAGCATTTTAATTAAAAAAAATCAAAATGACTTTAAAGTCTGGATGATTTTGGTGTTTCCATTCTCGAGACCACAGTTCAGCACATTTGTTCCCTTCACTAAGGGGCATCTTTTCTTGATGGTTGTGAACTGCTCTCCAGGATTTCAGTTCCACCCTTAGCCCCTGCAGCCTCCCAGCCGAATTATGTTATTTGCTGTATCATAGAATTATGTTATAATATGATTATTTTATATTATATGCCAAAAGATGTTATTCTTGTCCCTGTTTGAAGCTGAATATTCAGCTCTGTATTTACTAAGCCAAAGTGGTCTCGACATAAAAGAACTTAAAATTCCTCCCACATCTCAAATAGAGCAAAATAACATTCCATGATTTCTTTTCCCCCCTTTTAAGCCATCATGTAGTGAAATTGGAACCCGAGCAGACAGCGGGGATCTCACACCATTTGTTCTGCTCCGAATGAATGCATTATGGACAGGGAGTCATTCTGGCTGCCTCTCCTCACTAATTCTGAGGGAAAAATACTCATTTTATTTGTCAGGGAATAACAGAATTCTCATTGCCCCTGTGCCAGAGCAAGCAATTTTATGAAAAGCCTGTAACTGATGGAGAAGGAAGGTGCACACTGGCTTTCAAATGCCCAGAAACCACCTGAGTTGTGCGTGGTTCCACAGAGTCCACTGCAAATTCCAGCCTTCTCCCAAGATAACGATTTGATCCCCATTCCATCTATCCGCAGGCTGCCAGAATGGGCAATTTGAAATCGTAGTAATTAAAAGTTTTAATTAAACCATGGAAAACACAAGCTTGCTAAATGTGCTGATACTCCAAGCGGGAAGCAGAGATGGATTTATCCATGGAATGCTGCAACGTGTGATGGCATATTACGATTATTAAAGCTTACAAATCAGTTACAACTCTGAAACCATTGCCGACAATAATTACAAGCCTAAAACAAACAACTCATTTCATTCTCCTATCATGAGAGCTCTTCTATTAATCTGTTTCTTATCAAGATATTCTTAATTGGAAGAGGCTGCACGAAGAAAATCACACTCAAAACATCCAAACCCACTTTTTTTTTTTTTTTTTTAATACAAACCTCAAATGAGAGAAAAACCCTTGAATAAAACTTAGGTATTTTCTCCTCTGCATAACAATAATGCTCTTTAGAGCACATGAAATGATGAAGAAACTTCAGAATCCCAACAACAAGGAGAAAAACTAAACAAGTGATAAAAGCACTGATGTCATCACAACGCCAGGTGCTGGGGGCACAACTCCCACCTGCCTACAGGGAGTGGTGTGGGAATCACTAAGGAGAAATGGGGAGGCTCGGAAAAATGTGACTGTTACAGGTGTCTTTCCTAGACCAAAAAAATATGTTATTCATCTGTTCCCTCTCAGCTTCTGCACTGCTTTGATCATGGACACATCCAGGTATCCCAGTCCAACATGGTCCCATAAATTTTCCTCCTCCACGTCTAATCCTGTTCCACCCCTTTGAAGACCAATGAAAGCGAAGCAAATTCCTGCTGTCCCAGAAGCCCTGGCTTTGGCTGGGACTGAGTTATTTTTCCTCCCAGGAGCTGGTGCAGTGCTGTAGGGTGGGGTTTAGGATGAGAATTCCACTACTAGGGCACTGATGCTGTGGTTGGTGCTGGGTCATGCTTACCCCAAGTCAAAGACTCTCAGTTTTCCACGCTCTGCCATCCAAACACAGCAGGAAGGAACCAGGACAACAACTCACCCTTACAAACTCTCTATGTGATTCCCTCCTGAGACCCTTCCAGCTTGTGGCATTCCAACTCCTCCATGCACCCCACACCAAGGGCTTCTCTATTTATCTTGGTTCCCCAAATTCTCCAGGTTCCCTCTTCAAGACAGGCCTGCATTTCCTCAGTCTTTTCCTAAAAGTACTTTAGAACCTACCAAAGACTGTGCAGAATTCAGGGTTTGCTTTTTAAACTCAGCACTCCCACCCCTCACCTCCTCGCCTTGGCAGGGTTTGAATTATTTGATTACACAGCACTGAACATTTTCCATATTTCATCCCATGATGAGCCAAATTGAAATGCAGGGTCCACGCAGCATCTGAATATTGTATGTTCATCAAGTAGAGATGGAGAGCAAACCTCCCCTCACCAGAATCTTCATAGTGACAGAAAAACGAGCCTGTGTCAAATTACAACTGAAATTACATCCCTGCATAAACAGCAGGAGCAGTGAAATGGGGAAAACTGCCACGCATATTATCCCAGCTGGCAAGATGTGTTCTCTACAAAGGTCTAACAGAGAAATACTGTGAATTTTGGGCAAAAAAAAAAGCCCAAACACCAAGAGCCCCAAACTATACTACAGCAGTGTGAGCCTGATGACACCTACCAGCCTTCTACTATCCCAAAGCCAGCCTGGTTTTTAAAGCCTCAAGAGCTCAAAACACTGGATTTGCTTCAGACTGAATTAATGAGAACATTTTCCAAGCAACATGTGGGAGGCAAGGAACACCAACTGATTATTAAATACCAGGATTTGGAGAATCTAACCTTTGGGTGCATATCCTGTGGCATTCCAAGTCATTTCTCCATGGATTTTAACACAGTTTGTGTGGGAAGAAGCTTCACTCATCCTCAAGGGTTAACAGTGAACTGTTAATAACAGTAATAATGTGATTTACACTAAACAATTTCTGTATGAAAAAAACCCCATGTTTTAAACTTAAAAATTAATTTCTCCTGAAATCACAGTGACCCACAGTTTGCAAATACATGATGGAACCCAGAAACCTGCCCGGTGCTCCCATGTGATGCTTTGCACCTCCTCTTTCACAGTCCATGAGAATAACACACAACAAAGGCATCCAGGACTAAAAAAAGGGTGTGAGAGAGGCTGGAAGTGTCAGGATTCAGCTTAGAACCAATTTCAGTGTTTATTGTGGTGATGAGCCATGTTTTATATATGAGGAAGGTCTGGGTAAATGAGTCTATCCCAGATGAGTGTGAACCGACACCTGCTGTGAGGTGTGGGGAAAGGCAGAGAGAGCCCCAGGAGGTACCAGGAAAAGACGTGAAGAGAAATTCCATCATTGCTCTGGCCTCATCCACCCAGAGCCACTGTACCTGCACAGACAGAGGTGTGCAGGTGGGCAAAGAGCACCTGCACTGTGAGAGCATCACGGGTCTGGCATGGGATCCGGCTCCTGGTATTACTGTATCCCGCAGCCGTAGGGAGGAGAGAAGATCCAGCAGGCAGGAATTGTGCAGCAAGATTGATTTATTTAATTATTTTACAAACTCTTTTATAGACTTTTTTCTTCACAGTCTAATTGGTAAAAGGATCAGCCACCCCCCTGGAGTGATTGGCTAAAATCCTAAAACATCCATTGTCAAAATATTTTCCTACTGTACTATAAACAAAGTTCTACAAGGTCGCAGGTGTTCATAGTTTACAGAACTCTGCTAATATCTTCATGAGAGAGAAAAGTATCCCACGGCTTAGAAAGCAGCAGGAAAATTCCTCCCTAACAGCATTTTTGTTTCCACATCCCGGCTGTACATATCCCTGGAGTAAACACAACTGCAGAGGGAGGGGCTATTCCTCCTCTCCTCTCCTCTCCTCTCCTCTCCTCTCCTCTCCTCTCCTCTCCTCTCCCCCCCCCCCCCCCTCCCATCTCCCCTCCCCTCTCCTCTCCTCTTTCCTCTTCCCTTTCCTGAACTTCCCTGAACTTCCCTTCCCTTCCCCTCCCTTCCCCAGTGGCTATAAACCAGGAATGAACCCATGGAGGTGGGAATGATACAGGGAACCACCCAGGGCTAAATTGCAGCTCCCAGGGGAAAGATTCCAGAAACTGGGAGCTAAAGGAGAAAACAAACGAGTTCAAGATGCCCCACAGTCATTTTCTGGATGCCAGACCCCAGCAGTGTCCTCCCACCCTGTGGCACCGTTGACAGCATCCTTCAAAGCCGTTTTTCTCTCCTCTGGAGCAGGGCAGCAGCTTTCACTGCTGAACAATGGGATGTGCTTGACTGCAGCACCCCGAGGTCACACGTTAATTGCACCTCATCTCAACACCAACACTCTCAAAGAAACCTTTGTGCCCAGGGCTGACCTCAATTTAATTCTCATCAACGGCCTACGAGTGGAAATAAGTCATATCAGCCCCTACTTACTCCCAAGATCCCTACGGTTCCTTTGGGACATATTTTCCACACCCAGCTCCTCCTGTGAATGTGAAAGCTTTTACTAATCTGAACCAAAATAATGTGCAAGAGCTGGGGTAAAAATAAGAAGATAAAAGGGGAAGACAGCAGGATCTGTAAGCACAGTGGCTGTAATCAGTGTATAAAGGTAGGAGCTACTTCCTGGGACATCAAAAGAGAGCGATGTTTACGGACATTTGTTTTCCCGAGGGGAAGTCATAAAGTACCATTTGAATGATTTCGTATCTGCTCCAAAGATTGGTACAGGAGAACTTCAAAAGATAAGGATACATCATTCTGCAACTCAAACTGCTCTCCGAAGTCCCATTATTGTTGTTCATTCTCCCCTGCAGAAATGAACCCGTAACTCACTCACAGGGGTTGCAAGAAATGTCATAAAGTTGTCAGTATTTCGCAGGGCAAACGTCTGCATGGGAAAGATAGTGTGAAATTATGGTGCATGTGATCCCTCAGCAACCTTCCTGTTGACACTTTATCACCTGCCACACAACTGTGGCTGCCCCAGCTATAAAAATCATACACGGAATGGTTTGTGTTGCAAGGGACCTCAAAGCTCATCTTATTCTACCCCCTGCCATGGGCAGGGACACCTTCCACTGTCCCAGGCTGCTCCAAGCCCCAATGTCCAGCCTGGCCTTGGACACTGCCAGGGATCCAGGGGCAGCCCCAGCTGCTCTGGGCACCCTGTGCCAGGGCCTGCCCACCCTCCCAGGGAAGAATTTTTTCCATCTATCCAACCTAAATTTTCCCGTTGAGCTGCTGAACTTGAGGTGGACGGAGGTCAGGTGGGATCAGAAGGACAAACCTTCTCGGACAGCAGACGTTTTACAGCCAGCAAAAACATTGAATATATTTATCTATTACAACTTAAAAGGTGTGAAGGAAGGGGTTTCTGACCAGTTAATGTTTTCCTTGGCCCATCCTTCAACACTTTCACATTTGAAGGTGTCTTTACAACTTCATGTTTGTTCTCTGCTCGCACTCCCAGGGTGTCACAAGCAGCTTTACAAAAGCTTTCAGATCGCCAAGCAACCACAGGGCTCTAGTTTCTATTTTCATTTATGTATTTTTAAGTAAGATGTTGAAAATCCCTGTAATTAGAACTAAAAGCATGCACTTGTGGGACCTCTCAATTGAAAACCACCAGTGAGTTCCCACAAGAGGTTTCCACTGGATCCAGAGGTTTCTGAGACTATTTTATTAATCAGTAAATGCACCCCAGTTTAAAAAGTGTGTTTATATATCCGTGCTGCAAAACAAGATTCCACGGCTGTGAAACTTGCATCTCTTCTCACAGCACTTCATTTCCAGCAAATTAAACGTGGCACTACCGATAACCTCCATAATGAGGCAACTTGATGTGAAATAATTCCAGGTTTTCACAGCCTTCAGGAACAATTATGTTAAATGCACGGTGATTTAAGTGACTGAGTTTGTTCAAGCGTATCTGCGGAACCTTTTCCCCACCTTCCAGGCCTCGAAGGCTCCTGCAAGTGATCTTGGTCACACAGGAAAGCTGGCTTGTGGCTGTGGTGAAAGCCTCAGCATGTGGCCTGCAGAGACTGCTGACTGCAGGGAGCCTTTATGGATTCTCCTTTGAGGAACTCTGGAGGAAAACCCCACAGGAAGCAGATGGAAGGGGAACTGCACGTCAAAGTAATGCTGTCACATGATTTTTTTGTGTTTCTGGCTGTAAGAAAGAGCCACTGGACCCCAGTGTTATATCCTAAGTGCTTCCTCTGCCATCTCTTGCCCTGCAGCAGCACATGTGTTTACCTTAGGATTGGGATAAGGAAAGTAGAAATTTCATTCCTGTCCTTGCTGTGGCATTGTACCTTCTTTTGTGACCTCAGCAGAGGACTGAAGGAAGTTCCACCCTGAGCAGATTGGCCACAGAGGCTCTGGGCTCTCCTCCCTGAGGCTGTTGCAGAGCTGTGTGCACACAGTGCTGTGCCTGTGCTCCGGGATGGCCCTGCTGGAGCAGGGAGGTGCCACCAGGTGCCCTCTGTGCTCCCTGCAGCCTGAGCCATCCTGGGATTCTGAACATGGAGAACATATCACCTATGTAAATGTATCAGTGAATACTCTGGAAGTAGGATTAATTCTATAAACTTCCATCTTAAATGGCAGAACATATTTTTCACTAAGTAATTCTCACAAAGTTGTTATATTGTCTCCAAAATGAAGCCATATTTCAAGATTTTATTATTACAACGTACAAAACCAGGGGTTGAGACACGGGTGAATACCAATGATCTGGTGAGAGACGAGTCACAGCCAACACAATCTGGCAGAATCTTTTGAGCCCTCACATTTTATTTTACCACCATTATATGGCAGAGAACTTTTTACGAAATAGTCTAATAAAAGTGATACAACACTGTGTGAAAGCATTGAAATAAAAGGACTACTGGATCCTGTCTTTTGAGGTCTGCTTAGCTGGGAGTTGTTCTTGGAAGGGCCCACTGGAGACCCTGTAGTCACTGAGCCTCATCAGTTTTTCCCTATTCTGTGGAAAACCCTCAAGGTCTCTTCCACTCTCTGTTGGTTGCTCCTTGTTTAATAATCAGGGAATCACTAAAGAATTGAAGTTTGATGAGACCTGGAGCTCATCATCACCTCGGAGACAGTGGGGAAACACCAGAAGACAACGCTGCACCCTTTGGCCATCTGATTTTGCTTCAGACATGATGCACAGACATCACTTTACCAGCACAGAAGGTACAAAGAGTGACCCTTCTGTATTTTTGTGGGTATTTCAACACCAGTGCCTGCAAAGTGAGGCAGTGTCTTTGAGCTGAACATTTCAGGTGATGATCTCCCTTCTGCACGATCAGAATTTAGTGGTGCCAAAAGGCTTGTGGAATTTGACTGTTTGACTGCTGAATTCTGACATTTCCCACATAGCCATTAGATTTCAACTATCCTGAGTGCTATAAAATGTGCCTAAAATTATACTCTTCAGCAAAATTCATGGCAAACAGTCTCATCATGTGTGATTACCATGGCCAGTGTGTCTTTCCTACCTGGGTATGTGCTCACTGTGAGACCAAAAGCAAAATCCACCCTGCCCTTCAGTAAAATAACTCCTGGATAGCTGAACAAGAACCAAGAAACCATATTTAACTTTTTATAGTCCACAGCAACCTCCACAAAGCACAGAGAGACTTATCCTCTACCACTGCTGAGTTCTCACCTTCAGCAGGTTTGTTTGGCAGTCTCAGATTTCAAGATTTTCCACAAGTGCCACGTGAAACATGAGCTTTGTTTCAGTGCCAGAGGCTCCTGTCTTTCCAAAATATTCCTTTTACCAACAACTAAACCTGGGGGGAGGAAGAGGCAAAGGCTCTCCTGAGGCCCACGCAGCACACAACTGCACTCAACTCTCTCCCCAATCTAATTCACTTTGGAAGTCCAGAGCACCAATGAGAGTCTCATTACTGTTTAATTACAGAATCCCAGGATCCCTGAGGCTGGAAAAGCCCTCCCAGCCCATGGAGTCTAAGCTGTGCCTGATGCCCACCTTGTCCCCAGCCCAGAGTACTGAGTGCCACCTCCAGCCCTTCCTTGGACACCTCCAGGCATGGGCACTCCAAAGCTCCCTGGGCAGCCCCTGCCAAGGCCTGAGCACCCTTTCCATGGAGAAGGAGGGATATTCCCATGCCCTGACCTGCACTGCTCCTCGTGCTGTCAGTCCTGGCCCATGCAGTGCCTGAAACCATCAACAGCAGGAAACCACAGCAGATACACAAACCTGGAGCTGAAAAGGGAAGGCAGTGACTCCAAAACTCTCAGGTTCAGTGATGAAAGCCAAAAGCCACCTAGATTTTAGTGCTCAGCTGTGAGAATGATGTAGGAAAAGGGATCATAGAAAGTTCTCAGAATCCTACACAGGCAGCTATGGATGAAGGCTTTGAATTAAGGCCTTGGAACAGACAAGACTTATTCGAACAATACAAAACACCTAATGCTGGATTTGACCTGCGTTCTTGAAATAGACCCAACCTTTCACAGCATTAAAATCGCTGCGGTGTAAAATAGCACTGTTTAGAGCAAGCAGAAGAAGTGCCTTTGCGTAGAAGAGCTATGAAACGCAAGGTGGTTGATAAACGACAAAGTTAAGAGGGTTTTTTTATGGTTGTACCGAGAGGGGGAATTGTGGGAAACACAAAAAGGTGGAAAAGCTCTTAGGTGTGAGAAAAAAAAGCAGGTTTCAGAAATAAAGCAAAAAGAATTTAGGAATCAGCTCTGGCTGCGAAAACTTGAAGATAGAAAAGGATACAATTATATAGCAAGCAAGGACATTAAAACAATGGTTAGAGTTTCTAGGTTTGGCTGAAAAAGGTTTTGAAGTTGCAAAAAATATGCTTAGTAAGATAGGTAAGTTTAAGCTTAATAATGGAATATTGTGCATTGTTATATAAAGGTGTAACAAGCAAGTGTTGTGTACAACAGATGTCCATGCGCTGTTGAGGACTGGTTAAAACAGTTGTCTGTAACTTTTAGAAGCACGCTAATTGGCTGAGAAGCTTTTAAGAATGCTCTGTAACCAAGAAGTCTCTGGATGCCTGTGACGGCGTGAGCTTTGTTCCGTCTCTGTCTCAACTCTGCATGTGAGACTGATAAGGGAATAAAATAATAAAAGGCTCCTGGAATGCGAAAACGCCGACACTCAGCCCAGAGCACACCTGAGTGCTGAGGAACAGCTTCCTGCTGTCCCCGCTGAGAAGAGCAGGAAGGGAAAGAGCAGGGACACACTGAGCTTCTCTTGCAGCAACAGTGGCTCCTGCCACCACCATCCATCTTCCCCTTGTGTCAGCCAAGCACTTGGAGAAGTGTTCCCATGCTCCATTAAGCCAGCTGGAATCGGCCTGGAATTGACCTGCTAATGCAAAGGAATCATATGATTCTAAAAGGGACGATTTGTTGCAGGGCTGGAAAACCATTGTTGTGAAAAGAATCATCACCCCGTTAATCAGCTATGGCCACCTGTGGAATGGGCTCCATCAGGAGGGAGCACAGGGAAAAAAGCAGTGCCATGAGATCCCCACAGCTGTCAGGACATTTGGAGACGAAGCAGCCTGAGGTCCTTAGGATGGTTAAACAGTGCATAATTGACAGCCAGCACGGAATTGTGCACAAAGGTGTGAAAGTGAACTCTTGAACTCTCCACAGAAGCCTTTGACTCGTTATCTCTATCACTAAATTTTCATAATGCTGGATTAAACAAAATCGCCACGTGCTGAATCCTCCTGTTAATGGAGAGAGGTGAGGTGGAAACTCCAGTCAGGGAGCTGACCCTGTGTGCTCTGCACACAGCCTGGTCAGGCTGGGGAGCCCAGGCTGCGGGGCCTGCAGAGAAGGGAGTGATCATTCTGGCTGGAGGAAAGCTGCTGGCCAGGCAGGGAGAGCCTGGGAACGGGGGCAATCTGTGCAGAGAAATGTCACGGGGTGCCCAGGGACCTTGGCTGGTGGGGCTCAACCCTGGGAATGGAGAGACTGCGTGAACAAGCAGGATTTCCTGCACAGCCTTCCCAGCCAGCAGGGATCTGCCCTGAGGGCAGGAAAGGCAGCAGGTAATAAAGATGCTGAGCTGAGGGTGGCTCACAGGGGCAAGCGATGAGGGAATCAGGTCAGGTAAAAGCTCTGACTTCATTAGGTTCCTAAATAAACCCCAGGACCCAGATACCTTACAGGCTGTCCAAATCCAGATCCCCCATTCCACTGTGCACCTGACACAGCAGCACAAGCCTGACCACTCTCCCAGCTGCTGGAGACGGGAAAAGCCACTGTGTGAGAGGGAAGAGGAGCCCCAGGCTCAGGCTGACCCCTGCTCCAGGACTGGCTGCAGCAGCACAGCTCCCAGAGACACACAAAGGAGATGGCACAAGCCCAGAATCCCAGAATCCCTGAATGGTTTGGGTTGGAAGGGACCTCAAAGCCCATCCAGTGCCACCCCTGCCATGGGCAGGGACACCTTCCACTGTCCCAGGCTGCTCCAAGCCCCAATGTCCAGCCTGGCCTTGGACACTGCCAGGGATCCAGGGGCAGCCACAGCTTCTCTGCAGTTTTCACAGATACATTCACATGTTTTTGTTCAAGTCACTAAAAAAGAGGGCACTTTTTGGGAAATGGATCAAAAATGGAAGTCATGGCTGCATTCAGTTTCACATAAAGCTTTAAAACTAATTATTATTAGTATCTGGAGAAGGAGACAAATTGAGATAAACTTCCTAGAAAATGGAAGGCGTGGAAAATATTTTTGCACACAAAAGACCAATTATGATTTGTCATTGGTTCAGCACTGCAGAAACCCAATTGGATTTCTTTATAAACAAACAGTTTGCTTAGCAAACTTCTAGACGATGCAGTAAAGTATAATAACCTCCCTTAAACTGTAATTTCAACCCTTGCCTTGGAAGTACATTGTAATAAGAAATAACTGCCCTGTCAGGATAATGCTTATGCAGCTTCTAAAGGACCAATCAAAAAACCCAAACCCCACAATTAACCCCCACATTGTCCCCCCCCAGAAACAAAGATCAAAGAAATAAAAACCAATGGCAATGCCCATTTCGACTTGATGGCAGCAAAATCTAAGTTCAAGTGGCAGAAAGTATGAATAAACAAACCCCTCAGAGCGAGTTACAGCCACTTCAGCTTTATTACTTATTTAGAGACTATTCATCTTCAGCAGCCGCTAGACCAACACTATATGCCATTCCACTCCAAAATAATTCTCTCATCTGATCTGCTGGATGTGCTGGGATAAAAAAAAAGGCAAATGTAGAAGATGCTGATTTATAGAAAACGGAGTGGTTTTAAAACCTCCTAAGCTCAGTACTTGCCGTTAGTTTCAAAAATAGCATCTCTGGATAAAAGTTCCAGCCCACAGGAAAGATAAAGTGTTTAGGGAAATGACTCATTTGTGTTCCCTGTCCAGAAATTTATTCAAACTTTGATCAAAATCGACCCTTTCTGTATTTCTACATGAAATGACAGCACAAAATGAGGCTGAGGTGATGTCATAGAGTCACTGAACCACGGAACGGTTTGGGTTGGAAAGAACCTTAAAGACGATGTAGTCCCACCCCTGCCATGGGCAGGGACACCTCCCACTGTCCCAGGCTGCTCCAAGCCCCAATGTCCAGCCTGGCCTTGGACACTGCCAGAGATCCAGGGGCAGCCCCAGCTGCTCTGGGCACCCTGTGCCAGGGCCTGCCCACCCTCCCAGGGAACAATTCCTTCCCAATATCCCATCCATCCCTGCCCTCTGGCAGTGGGAAGCCATTCCCTGTGTCCTGGCACTCCATCCCTTGTAAAGAGTCTCTCTCCATGCTTCCTGTAGCTCCTTCAGGCCCTGCAAGGCCACAGTGAGGTCACCCCAGCGCTTCTCTCTCCAGGCTGGACAGTCCCAGCTCTCCCAGCCTTTCCTCCCAGCAGAGCTGCTCCATCCCTCTGATCATCCTGGAGCCTCCTCTGGGCTCTCTCCAGCAGCTCCAGGTCCCTCCTGTGCTGGGCCCCAGGGCTGGGGCAGCTCTGCAGGTGGGGTCTCACCTGAGCAGGGCACAGGGGCAGAATCCCCCCTCCCCTGCTGCCCACGCTGGGGGCTCAGCCCAGGGCACGGGGGGGGTTCTGGGTCCCAGCTCTCACCCACAGCACCCCCAGGTCCTTCTCCAGGGCTGCTCCAGCTGCTCATCCCCAGCCTGGATTCCAGTGGGTTCCCAGCTCTGCCAGTTTCCTGAGTCCAATGGGAAGGCCCAAGGACAGGAATTCTCCCAGGTGAAAGGTGCTTTATGAGCATGTTTGTTGTCACTGTGACTACAGATCACTAATTCCACACAGGAAAATAATTCCCTGGGTCAGAGAGGAGCTGTGCCTGTCTTTGGCACCTCTGCTGCTGCAGTGAGACAAAGATTAGATGAGGCATGGTCTGAGCATCTCTTTTTTTCACAACATAAGGAACACGTGTCAAATTCCCACCCATCAAGTATAAATACAGCTTTAACTTCACTGCCTGAAACGTGCCACAGGTTGCAACGAGACCCTCACCATAAATTTAGTTATGTTAAAACAAAAAAACCCTTAGGGGACTGATAGAAAAGGAAGGGATGGGCAGGAAAATATCCACATCTCTGAGTTCTGGATTTCTGGCCGAGTTTGAAGCATTCAGCTGGATGAAAGGAGTTTCTAAAGCTCCAGGAACTTTCCAGAAGCAGCCTCACACACTTCTATTCCATGCAGGAATGCGCCATGCCTACTAAATACCACACCTGCACACATTGCAAATATGTCAATTACCTGATTTCTTCAGGGAGACAAACATCTCTTACTTCTATGAAAAAGCCCCATATAAACTCATGGCATAAGGTTATTTTTAATAACAACAAAGTAACGTGGGGCAGTATTGCCAGCATTGCACCACCACCTCATCCTTCAATGTGGGAAGAGGTGAGATGAAAAACAAGGAAAAATAAACAACCTAAAGCAATCCAAGTGGGGCTCGGTGCTAAATCTGGGTGCTCATTTCAGCTAAGGAAAAGAGATTGAATAGAATGCTGTCACAGCCTTAAAATACCCACACCAGAATGCACCAAATTCCTCAAATATCTTCAGATCCATAACTTTTATGCAGCCTTTTCAGAGCTTCCTTATAAATTTCTCCCCAAACACATCAAATACATTAACTTCAGATAAAACCTGCTCCTCAAATAACTTCTGCTATAAGGAAGGAACAAAGGTCAATCACAACTAAATTGGATTCTTCTAACAAAAATGAGAAAAACTCTCAGCCATGTAATGTGGAACTCAGGGATGGGTTGGTTTCAGAATTAATTATGACTGCCAAGTCCTCCTCAAAGAAAGCAGAGCATAGCAAACGACACCAATATATAGATATTTATTAGGTGCAGCCTGGCATGGGACTATTCCTGCTTTCTGCTATAACCATCCAACAAATCTGCTGTGAAAATCCCTAAAAATCCAGTGCAGGGTTTTGTTACTTCCATAAAAGTCGATGTATTAAAAGATTGTGTCTGCAACACCCCTCGGGCACCCATCTCTGCTCCCTGGGACAGGGACAGCACCCAGGGAGCAGCTGGAGCTGGGTCAGGGCAGGCTCAGGCTGGAGATGAGGGAAAGGTGCTTCCCCCAGAGGGTGCTGGGCACTGCCCAGGCTCCCCAGGGAATGGTCCCGGCCCCGAGGCTGCCAGAGCTCCAGGAGCGTTTGGACAGCGCTGCCAGGGATGCCCAGGCTGGGGTTGTTGGGGTGTCTGTGCAGGGCCAGGGGCTGGGCTGGGTGATCCTTGTGGGTCCCTTCCATGATTCTATGAAACTGTAAATCTTCAGCATAAAGCAGGGAAAAGTTATTATTTCAAGAACCTGTGAAAAGGATTAAGAGGCTTAATAAATATCCAGTGTGGCCCAAAGGAACATGACTGAGTAATAATTGCTCTTGTACAGAAGATACCCTCTGAGAAAAAGCCTGGCTTACCCTCACCCAGGAGTTCACAATGTTATTTGTCCATGTTATCAGTTTGGAAAGATGCTCCCTTTGTCAAAGCACACCCTGATTTACAGACAACTCCCTCTGGTTGTCCGGGACAGGGGAAAGCCAGGGATTGTACAGGCAGACACCCATCCATCCAACAATCCCAGGATCTTTAACTCAATCTCAATTAAGATAAAACTTTCTGTTCCATGGTGTGACAGCTCACAGAAGATTAATTTCTCACAGGGAAGACACTAAGTGGGACAGTCCCTCAGACTGGCAGGATCTGTTACTCGTGCCAGCATTCCCTGGAATTGCCCATTATGGACAAGGATTTTATTTAGAGGGTTCTACTTTCCTGCTAGAGAAAAGCTTTTCTTTTTAAACACCACAAAGCAGCACTTCTCTCCTGTGCTACTACAGCAGCAGGGATTTTAGGCCCAATGGGAATTTTAGGTCTTAAAATCCTCCTTTACACTCCTTGCCACAGAACAAAACACAATTCCCATTTATTTGAAATCAAATATGTAATTATCCATCAAATGAGACACGGGAGTTTCCAGACAGCACACGGCAGGAGATTGCTTTGGGAAAAGATGTTGCTTTACCTTCCACAAAGCAGACCACACCATCAACTCAGGACAAGTACTCGAGAAAGACAGAAAAGAAGACAAGAAACATAAGGGGAGAAAATAGAATTGCCTTTTTTTCCTTCTACAGATTTCTCCTCCTTTCTGCACAGCAGCTCATTGGAACTAAGGCGGTGTCACAGAACTATAGAACAGCCTGGGCTGGGAGGGGACCTAAAGCCCATCCAGTGCCACCCCTGCCATGGGCAGGGACACCTTCCACTGTCCCAGGCTGCTCCAAGCCCCAATGTCCAGCCTGGCCTTGGGCACTGCCAGGGATCCAGGGGCAGCCCCAGCTGCTCTGGGCACCCTGTGCCAGGGCCTGCCCACCCTGCCAGGGAACAATTCCTTCCCAATATCCCATCCATCCCTGCCCTCTGGCACTGGGAAGCCATTCCCTGTGTCCTGGCCCTCCATCCCTTGTAAAGAGTCTCTCTCCATCTTTCTTGTCAGCCCCTTCAGGCACTGGAAGGTCACGATGAGGTCACCCTCAGCTCGGTGTCCCCTGCAAACCTGCTGAGGGTGCCCTCAGTCCCTTCATCTGTTAATGAAGTTACTAAACACACTGGTCCCAGTACAGACCCCCGAGGGACCCCACTGGCCACCGATGTCCATCAGGACTCTTAGCCATTGACCACGACCCTCTGGCTGTGACTGTCCAACCATGTCCTCATCCATCCAACCTTCCATCCATCCAGTCCAGCTGTCTCCAGTCCAGAGAGAAGGATGTTGTGGGGACCCCTGTCAGAGGCTTTCCAGAATTCCGGATAAATCGCATCCGTGGCCCTTCCCTTGCCCACTGATGGAGTGTCCCCACCAGAGAAGGCCATGGGGTTGGTCAGGAGGATTTTCCCTTGGTGAGGCTGTGCTGGCTGTCCCAAACCACCTCCCTGTGCTCTGTGAGCCTCAGCAGAGCTTCCAGGAGGGGCTATCCCAGGATCTTCCCAGCACAGAGGGGAGGCTGACAGGGCAGTGGTTCCCAGGCTCCTCCTTTCCACCCTTTCTAGAGATGGGGACAGCGTTTCCTGTTAGAAAGTTTTATCTAATAAAGATGAGAAGCAAGGTTCAAACAGGAACTCTGTGGCCTTTCTTGGGGGAGCAGTGATACCTCCTTAGCTGGTCGGGTCTGGTTCCCAATATACTGCAGCAGTTTTAGAGAATGTGACAGCACATCCCTCTTTTCCAACAGAAGCATCCTATGGGATCTACTCTGGCTGTTCCTCAGATTGTCCCAGGAGACAGAACTGCAGAGGTAACAGGCAGAAGAAACCAAACCAGGGACAGGAAATAACCTGGCCCTGGGTTCTCAAAAGATTCCTCTATTTTTTCCAATATATCACATGCAAATCGTGTCAGGAGAACTTCACCTCCAGGTCAGTGAGCAGCCTTTTTTGGATACAGGGATCCACAGACTCCACATCAGCCTGGAAATCCTGGGATCAGATTATGCTTTCATTCTCATTGATATCAGAGTCTATTACAGGCTTGACATCTTGTGACCTGGGTGTTATCCTCATTTGCTATCAACCTTTTGCATTCCAGAGGATGCAAGTCTCTGCCCTTCCCAGGATTTCCTGCACGGTGTTCAGTTTAGCAGTGCAGGCAGGAGATTTTAAGAAGGGAAAAAACAAAATCTGCCAGCCAAGGGAAAGTGGGCAACCACCCCAAGAAGCCTTGAATTTTATCCCAGTTTTGATAAGACTCATTAAATGAAGCTGTGAAAATGGAATTCATGAGCCTCCAAGGTCTGGGCTCTCAGGAAAGGCAAGAGGATTTCTGCCTTCCAGACAGATCTTCCAAGAACCAGCCACATCTCGTGCTCTACTACACAGCTCATGTCCATAATTCTCACTTCTTCTACCAGGAAGACAGCCAAGAAAGGCATTAGGCAAAATAACCCCCTGATCCACCAATGCATCACTAACACTCCAAAACAGCTGAGCGAGAACAGGAATTACGGCAAAGGCTTGAACACTCTGAGAGGGAGAGACAGAAAACTCTGTGGGTGGATTTAGAACTTTGAATTCCTCTCCCAAGGGAAGAAGGATGCAGTCAGAAAACATCAGGGGAAAACCAGAAACAACATTAGGGCCTCTGTTCCGTGTTTTTCTTTGAAATAGCAAATAGTTTTTGTATTTTCAGCTTCCACCAGAGAGAGGAGAAATGAAATTACTCTGGTGATGCCTCTTCAAAGCAAGGGCTGCTGCCAGACACTGGCCAATCCAACATTCCAGGAATTTAAAAGCCCTGAGCCTAACTAATTGCAGGAGCCAGCCTTGAGCTGGGAGAAGCAATAAGAGTGTGTTCACATCTGCAGCTGGAGAGAGAATCCTGAAAAATGTACCCATATTTATAGCAAAGCTTTAATCCTCACCTAAAACCAAACTAAACAGCAGTAAAAAGTGTGCCCAGAGGGATGGAGACACAGATACAGCAACATTCCCCACGGGAAATGGAATATCCTGGGAAGAAAAACAATGGCATTATGGAAGTCTGACACACCTTCCCCAGCTGGGTGATGGATGTCATTGCTCTGGGAATGCCAGAGGAATATCCAGCTTCATCTGCTGCAACTTTCTTAAGTCACAGAGAAAGGAAACTGAGCAACTCCTCTAATTCCTCCAGCTCATGTGTGCCAGGGGCTGCCCAGGGAGGGGCTGGAGCCCCCATCCTGGAGATGTCCAAGGAACAAGGCACTCCTTGGTCTTCTCCCTGCTTTCTCCAGACAAAACCAAGGTTCTTTGAAAGAGAAAAGCCACCCTTGGAAGTAGCACTGGGGTGTTTATGCTCTCTCCTTTAACAGGAACACGCATTGCAGATAAAAATTAATGCCAGTGCCCATAATATTTTATTTTTTTTCACACAGCCCTGCCATAAAGCTAAGAATGCAGAGAGAAACTATGAGCAGGCCTGATTAATTATACATACTAAATTAATTATACATACTGAATCATTTTACTACAGAAGAATAAAAATGTATCTGTGTTCTAATTGCAATGTTAAAACACTTACACCAAGCTAACCACTAAATAACTGTGAAACCACAACAACAGCATTTACTTCTGGCAAATTCTCCAACATATCTAATGAGGTGAGGACTTAACACAATAAAATTCCTCATATTTTAGCAAAGTCTCTTACCTCAGCATATCCCCATTTGGAAACTGTTGAATTTGGAATTTGCTGAAATTAACCCCAAATTTATGAGCATTAGCAAGGCCTCTGGCTACCTGCACTCACCAGGAGGGAAAGGTAAAACAAGTTTCACCTCATCAGGAGGGAGATAATGCTTCAAACTTCATTTCATGGTGAGGAAATAAACTTCTCTCCCTAAAAACCGGCACGGGGAACACTCATTTGGAAGCTTGGACGATGTATCAAGGGGAGTAATTGATGTGTAGAAAAGGCTGCTTTGTCTCTGACCTTCTGTAATTCCAGTCCTGCTTTTAATTTCTTACCCGAGTTTCACACTTCAAGATTTGATTCCTTGAGTGCTGCAAATTTAAATTGTAGTTCCCTAAATCAGAAGTTTGTTGGTTTGGTTTTTTTCCTGTACTCCACGCAATTGGAAAGATTGGGATGCCAATCACAGCACACAAAAAGCCCCAAGTACCCCTTTTGAGATGAACGCGATTTCACAACAGAGGGAAACTCCACCTCAGGAATCCCAGAGATTTGATGTCCAACAGCGCAAGAGGAATTTCCAGTCCCAACCCCTGCAATAAAAATATGTTGGAGAACCCAATAAAACACAACCCTCCATCTAAACCAGCCTGCCCCTCTGCTTTTTGGCCAATGCCACCTTGACGTAAGCCAGACTCCCACTGGGAAAAGCTCTGAAGGATCTCATTTCCATTGGGAAAGGCCTGGGGGGCTCAAGCCCTGATGGGAACTGTAGGGAAACTCAGGGATGTGCTTGGACACCTCATGCAGAGCAAGTCCCACAATTTCCCAACTAAGAATGAAATATTTACTCAGCATAAGCCTCTCCAGTCCCTAAAAGTGATGATGCCCTGTTCAAGTATGAAATGATTTTATAAGTGCTCTTTAATTAATTGCACCATTTTAAGACCTTACCATGTTTCTAAACCTTCATGGTTCATGTTTGCAAGGATTTTATCTGTTTTGAAAGACTAGAATTTCATTTTTGTATACGTTTAAAAGTGCTGTATGTTACTTCTTGTGAAATTGTCGTGTTTCAGCACAGCTTTGAAAGGTTGTTAACAAGAATGGAGACAATTTTTAATTTTAATGCATGTCAGAGGAGAAGAAAAGGCAATGTGCTAGAGAAACTCTGCGAAAACAGGGAGACAACTTACTGATAGTGGGTCTATTATTTTGTAAAAAAGTATTTAAATAAAACAAATAATTCGGAGGTTGCTTGAATTAATTTTCACTGTTGGGAAACTTAATCCTGACTGGACTAACAAGTCTGAATAGGAGGCTTCAGTCTTTGCTTGGGGAACAGCAGAAAACCATCACAGCCCCCCACCCTGAATTATGGAAAACAGGATGAGCTGGAAGGAAAACGTGGAATCGCATCACAGAATCCCAGAATGGTTTGGGATGGAAGGGATCGTATCAGGTGATGGTCCTGCCCTGGGCTCACCCCCAAGCCCTGCAGCTCCAGGCTGGGGCAGAGGGGCTGGAAAGGGCCCGTCGGGAAAGGCCCTGGGGGTGCTGTGCCAGCGGCTGGACCGGAGCCCAGGGGTGCCCAGGGGGGCACGAGGCCAATGGCCGCTGGGC
>NW_024581265.1:34335-37505 GCF_017639235.1 Corvus kubaryi
GCCCAGCGGCCATTGGCCTCGTGCCCCCCTGGGCACCCCTGGGCTCCTGTCCAGTCATGTCCACAGGTGGAAGAGCACTGGGATCTGCAAAGTCCTAAGAGCTGCTGCTTCCATGTGCTGCACATTCCCAATGCAGCCCCCGAGGGGAGACAGGGGTCTGACCCGCTGGGCTCTTCGTGCCCAGAGCTGCAGACAAGCTCAGCATCCCTGGGCATTGCTGTGTAATCCTGGGCACTTCAGTGTGGAGCCAGGCACAGATCAGGGAAGATCAACCCCTTTGTGGGGAGATTCCCAGTGTCTCACTGACACAGGGTATGGGCACCTGGGTACTGCCAGCTCTAAACCCTCATTCCTCACTTAGCCATTGAAATTTGTCCCAGGGAAAAGAGATCTTACAACAAATGCACCTCATTCATCAACTACTGCAATTAGGCAGCACTCAGCAGACCTCAGGGCATTCCTTTGATGCAGCGCTGGTTCTTCTCTAGGAGTATTTGATGTACAAACCACGTTTTCCCTGCTAAGTGCTACTTCAGGCAGCACTAAAACAGTTAAACACTGGCTCTCCCTCCAGAGCTCTCACTTATTGTGACTCAGGGTTTATCTCTTTAGCCAGACAGGTCATTAATTTTCCCAGGTGTTTATTATCCACATGAAATGTCCTATTCCACTGGTATCAAGTGTTTTATATCTCTGGCTTTGCCTGTGTGAAATCAGTGAGATGACCAAAGACCTTGATATTATCCTGACGTTATTACTCAATATGACATCTCTATGCTTTGGTCCCCTGAGCATAGTAAAAGTAGTTTTATAGTCAATTTTGTTGCCAAATAAATCAAGCCATAATCCCCTTGCCCCTCCAAAATCCATGATTTTTTTTTCCTGAGGTAGTCTAGGCACCAAAAGACATACTATATGACTGCCTACTAAACTTCAGCCTTCCAAAGAAGATGATGAATTGCTGCCGTTTATTAGACAACTCAACTTACTACAGGTGCCAAATCACATAAAAACTTGAGATCTTTTTCTCATACTCCAATTTGGGAGAGCATGCTCCTTTCCCAGAGACCCTGCTTTTAATGTTAAAAGCCAAGTATGACAGTTTTATCCATTAACTAATGCCTACATTTTCAGAGGAGGGATGAGTGGCCGTATGTCGTAGGAAATTGGTCATAAATTTTTCTCTTTTCCTGGCGCACTCTGGGGGCTTTTTTAGATCCCTGTCCCCTCAGAAGAGCAAGGATAACAGCGCAGCAGTGTATCCTTCAGCTCACAGTATGGATTCCTTTTTCTTTTTAATTGTTTTCTCCTTTTTAATACACACTCCTAAATGCTTCTTCCCCTGCAGCGGGGTGTCAGTCTCTGAGAGATGGAGCTCTCAGCTACAGCTTCATTTCACACTCTTCCTTCACATTCCCAGGACTCACCTTTGTTGGCATCTTGCTTTTGTCTCCTCTCAATGGCACCAGTGCCAAGGACAATTATGCCTTTCATGCCATCCAGCACATTCCTGTTTCATTTTCTTCTCCATTTTTTGTTTGCAGCTGCTAAAAAACCCCTTTTCAACCTGAGGCTCTGTCTCTGTCCATCTCTTGAGCTTCCTGACAGCTTCACTCCTCAGCAGCTTTATTGTGCATGGTCTTCATCTTTCCTGGCCTGGGGGTTGTGCCAGGGCTGATCTGTCACCTTCTCCCTCTATCCGAGACATGACCTGCACTGATTTCCATGAGAAAAATCCCTTTTCCTCCTGGATGGCCAGGAAGCAAGTAGATAAAAATATGTGCAAAACACATGCTCCTGGGGGAAGGGGCTTATGGGAAAGAGATCAGTAGTAAGAAGGAAGTAAAAGGTACGTGATAAAAGTAAGCGAAGGGAAGTAGAAGGACCAGAAATGAGGACCAATAGCGAATAAAAAGGGCAAAGGAGGAGGTTTGTGCTGGAAATGCTCTGGTTTGATAGGAACCTGCTTTGAGGGCCCAGAAAGTGTTGGACTCTTGGTCACTCCACAGCCTGGGGCAGTGACTTCACTCTCCATGCACTGCTTTGGTGAGACACACAGCCAGGAGCCAAGGACACCATGGGAAGCAGCCAATTTGCAGACAAGTGGGCATCCAAAAGAGGAGGAGAATTCCAAATGCAACTGGGGATAAATGAATGGAACTGGATGGACAATGCAACATGCAGCTGGGGCTGCAGACAATGCACCCTGCCTCAAGGAATGGGGCTCAACAAAAGGAAGCAGCCAGACTTGGATGGGATTTTTCCCTCAGCTACAGTCCCATCTCTGCTGGAAACCATCCCTGTAATGGCAGTGGCTCAAACAGTCACTGGAGCCCTCAAAGAGCTTTCATATTGCCAGGAAAATCCTCTAAAACCAAACAACAGTAACTCGGCCGATGCAGGAGCAGCGTTGGTGCTTGTCCTCACTGCAGCTTCTGGGAACAAGGGAACCAAATGAAAGCAATATGCAAATGGAGCCTTATCTCTGCCCCCACACGCCTGCAATGCACACACTCATCTGCCTTGGTATTATCTAGGAATGTCCTCCAGTGCAGCTCTGAGCTGCTGCCACACAATTAAACCCACATCTGTTAAATTTTATAAACTCTTTGTCCTTGATAACATCACCCTTTTAACACTCTGCTTTTATTTAACCATCTTTGAGCCCACAGGCAAATCCATCTGCCACTTCATTCCCATCAGCTGGGAGAAGATCCAGGCGCTGTTTGCCCCGTGAGGAGCTCAGGACAGA
Organism: Corvus kubaryi; assembly: GCF_017639235.1. Taxonomy (NCBI): domain Eukaryota; kingdom Metazoa; phylum Chordata; class Aves; order Passeriformes; family Corvidae; genus Corvus; species Corvus kubaryi. The sequence continues at coordinate 37,088 of NW_024581265.1, forward strand.
CTTTTCAGCAGAGACTTTCTCTGGCCTTGTTGTTTGACCACACTGATGGGAGCCAGGGAGAGCAGCAGTTGTTTTACCCTTCTCTTTGAGCCCTCCACAGCTACAGCTCCGTAAGGAAACCACAGCTAATCCCAGGGTAATTCAGCCCAACCAACACAATGAAAACCGCTGGAGGGCCCAGAAATAAAAAGTTCACCCTGTCCAGCCAACAATATGAAAATCACAAATTTAATCTTCGTCTGAGAGCGCTGGACAGAGCGGGAAAAGGCCTAAATGAAAGAGAACTGCAACATGAACTGTGTTGGGGTCCCTCCCCTGCCATGGAGCCCTGGGAGAGGGGCCCTGAGGGCGCAGACACGGGGTTTCCCTGCCCCTGCTCAGATTCATTCCCCATTGGTTGGTTTGGGTTCCCTGATAA
>NW_024581266.1:0-26156 GCF_017639235.1 Corvus kubaryi
TGTGACTCCCAGCCCACAGCAAAGCAGCACCAGTGGCACCACTGAGACCCCCTTGGCTGCCTCATCCCACCCACCCACAGCATTTGTGTTCTCCAGTGCTGGTGTTACAGGCGTGGAGTCAGGTGCTGTGACAGCAGAGGAGGTGACACCCAGCCCCGCTCTCAGCACAGCCAGCACTAATCCAGTGACTTCTGCCCCCATCACCTCTCCTGCCTCAGGTATCACTGAGTCCATCCATTCACCCACGCTGAGCAGCAGCACAGAGACACCGGCACCTCGACACACCTCCACGCTCCTCACACAGGGACACACCACAGCGGAGGTGACGGCCACTTCATCTCCCATGGGGAGCCCTTTGTCTTCCATAACCACAGCCCCTGGAGGCAGCAGTGCCACGACTCCTCCTGGAGAAGGGGAAAGTTCCACCATGAACCAGGGGAACAGAACAACAGCTGAGCCCACTGCCAAGACCTCCCATTCCCTCTCTTCCACGACCTTGGGAAGCCCATCCACAACAAACCACAGTATATCAACATCTGTTAATCCTTCTTTCACTGGAACTTGCTGTGAGTATTTTAACACGTTATACTAAATTTATTTTGCTCTATGTTTGGAAGAATCGAGTATAATTTTCTTTTATTATTGTTATATTTGGTTGGAATTTGAGCTTTTTACAATGTCTTTTTTAAGCTGGGAATTTAATCTAGGAATATGAATCCCTGCATCTACATACTTTTCTCAAAAGCTGCAGCTCCTGTCTGCAGTTCTTTTTGAAATGACACACCTTGTCTTAGGCAGTGCCACAGGAGCAAAATGCTATGTAGTTATGCTGCATAGGCCAAGTTATGCCAGTGGAAAGTTTAACTGATTTTTATTTAAGTCTTGAAATTTCCTTTTATGAAATAGTAGAGGCAGTTCCTTCATTGGGACAATCGGGTTGAATTTATTTTTGCTAACTCGATTCTTATTTGTTTCAATACTAATTATTTTCTAGCGTATATTTAAGTTTTTGCCAAAGGGCTGTCTGCCCATATTCAAAGAATACGCAGTAATGAATCTTTCATCATTTTTTAATGGATAAAAAGGTAAAGCAAAGATGGAAAAGAGGAGAATGCAGTCTTTTCGTACTCTGCACCCAAAAAAAAAGGCAGCATGACTTCCATTTTTAGTGCATAATAGTATTCTTCAAGATCTACAAGTCCAAGGGATTAATCCTTTCCCTGATCTGGAGTCACAGTGTTCATGGAATGCAGTAGGAGATGTGCCCATGCACAATAAGGTGCAGCTTGGTCTTTGACAATGGCTCAATGGCCAAGGACAGCCTGGTGACGAGTGGTTCCTCAGGGGTCACTACTGGGACCGGCGCTGTTTAATGTCTTTGTGGGTGACATGGACAGCGGGATTGAGGGTGCCCTCAGCAAATTGGCTGATGGCACCACACTGTGTGGTGCAGTTGGCATTCTGGAGGGAAGGGATGGCATCCAGAGGGACCTGGACAGGCTTCAGAGGCGGTCCTGTGTGAACTTCATGGAGTCCAACGAGGCCAAGTGCACGGTCCTGCACATGGATCAGGGCAGTGCCAAGCACAAACACAGGCTGGGCACGAATGGACTGAGAGCAGCTCTGAGGAGAAAGACTTGGGGGTGTTGGTGGGTGAGAAGGGGCATCACTTGGCCATGTGCCCTCACAGCCCAGAAAGCCAAAAGCACCGTGGTCAGCAGGGAAGGGGGCATTCTGCCTCTCTGCCCCACTCAGGTGAGGCCCCATCTGGAGAGCTGCCTCCAGCCCTGGGGTCCCCAACATGAGAAGGATGTGGAGCTGCTGGAGGAGGTCCAGAGGAGGTCACAAAGGTGCTTTCACCTCTGAAGTGGAGACACCTCTGAAAGTTGGTGTTGTTCAGCCTGGAAAAGGCTCTGGGGAGACCTTAGAAACCCTTCCAGTACCTAGAGAGGACCTACAAGGGGGACTTTGTACAAGGACATGTAGTGACAGGACAAAGGAGAATGGCTTCCAATTGAAAGAGTGTAGGGTTAGAGTAAATAATAGGAAGAAGTTCTTCCCTGTGAGGGTGGGGAGGCCCTGGCACAGGTTGCCCAGAGAGGCTGTGGATGCCCCATCTCTGGAAGTGATCAAGGCCAGGTAGGATGAGGCTCTGAGCAACCTGAAGGTGTCCCTCCCATGGCAAGGGTTGGATCTGGATGATTTTTAATGTTCCTTCCAACCTCTTCTGTGACTCACTGATATGATTCTATGTTGCTGTCATAGGTTAGCAAGCGTAGTCCCGGAAGGGACGTCCTTGCTAAGGGGTGCTTACAGTTTCCTCTGGGAACTGACAGAACCTATCAGCTGGCCAGTTTGAATATGGACAATTCTCTAAGCCACTTAAAGTTGTGATCACCTCTGTGATCCACATTTAAGAATAGGCAAACTCCCCCTCCAAGCTCTCTCTCGTTTCCGGCGCTGGCACAGGTGGCTGCGGGCCCCGTGTGGGGGCCAGCGGGCCCGGCCAGGCCCTGCTTGGGCCAGGCCGGGCCGGGCCACGGCCATCATGAAGCCATGGACCTGTTCCAGCCATGGAACCCCCCCCCACTGCCTTGCCGTGGGCAGCCGGAGCGGCTCGGCTCTCCCCCCTCTCCACTGCGATAAGAAAAATTCAACATTCCAGCTGCAAAGCTGCAAGGCCGAGGTGAGATTAACCCTTTTATTGCTGTGAAGAGCTGAAAACCTGAGGGAAGAGAGAGAGGAGATGCTTAAAGCTGAAATTCTGTTGTGAAGCTATGATATATCAGAGTATCCTGTTGTAATTTCATGAAGATATGGGGGGTGGAGTGTTCAACTCGTGAGCAAAAGCACCTGCGCTGAGATAGGCAGATGCTGACGCAGCTGTAATTTCATGAGAAGTTTGGACAGGGAGAGATGAACCAGATGAGGACTTTTGCTCCAAACAGGAAAGGAGAAAACCTCAGTCCGTAGAGATGAACCAGATGAGGACTTTTGCTCCAAATGGGAAAGGAGAAAACCTCAGTTCCTAGAGATGCTCCCAGAGATAGTCCTAACGATGAAGATGATGAAGACCCTTTGCTCCCAGGGAAGGAGAAGGGCCTCTGTTTTTGTTTCTGAACGGCTCAACCTTAAAATTGTACCCCAGAAAACTTCAAGAGTGGACCCTCGAAAGCAGTTGCGGGAAAAGCTGCAAGTCGGGGGAAAGGACTCACACGCAGGCAGAGAGACTCCTCTTCCTAAATGGACTGAACAATATTTGGAAGTGGGTGGCTGTCTCGTTGTGATAATGTTTTCATAGCATGAGCAAGAAGAGACTTCTCTTTCTAAATGGACTGAACAAGGTTATTATGGAAGTGGTAAACAGACTGAACATCTTAAGGGTTGTCTTTTCACATTGTCAGTGGGAGAAGGGAGGAAGGTGGGGGGAGGAGGAGAGTTCTGAAGGTGGTATAATTTTTTTTCCTTCTTCTTTTAGGTCTGTTAATAAACTTCTTTATATTCTTTCAAGTTTGGTGCCTGTTTTGCATTTCTCCTAACTCTTATCTCACAGCAGATAAACAGTAATGAGTATTTTGGACCAAACCTCTACACTTGCATATCTTTAAAAAACATTGCAGAGACTTAATTCTTCCCTTAGGCAGTCAGTTTTTCATTAATACTTTATTCCTTAAAGACACAGACTGTAACTACATGTTTCACAAGAATTTCCTTTTTGCTTTTCAGCTCCTATCACTTTGTCCATCCAGCTGCAGGAAGTGACCAGTACAATGATACAGTTCAGCTGGGAGCCTCAAGGTGGCACAGGAGACAGTCCTTACACAGTGCGACTGCTGGGAAAATCGGGAGAGATGAAGAAGAAAATCCTAAATGGAACAAGTACTGTATTTGAAAATCTGCTTTCTGGTCATCAATACCAAATATCCGTGGATGTTTCAACTTGCTCTAAGAATGTCAGCACCTCCTTGACAGTTCAGACAGGTATTTCCTCTGGAATTTTTTCTTTTTCTGTTAGCAAACTAACACATTCATGGCCTGAACATGAAGCCCTTTTACACTGAGCACCTACCTGGACATGAATAAGCCATATACTGAAATGAGTAAGCAAAAGGAGGCCAAACTTTCAGAAATTTAAAGACAGCCTGCAAATTTTCATGGGGCTAAGGTCCAGAGCCCCGCTAGTCCTCCTGCCAAATTCAAAGCTTTACTGAGCTAGAACCACAGCAGTTCAATGTTCTAGCCTCTCCCAGCTCCATACACTTTATTTCCCAAGCCTTACTTAGCTGAAATATAATTTTTAAACAATAACTTCGTTTTTTCTGGTTATTCTATCTTTCATATCTCCACAGCTGCTGAAGTCTACAGTGGAACCACCAGGATTACCAGTGAAGATTTCAAGCCTGCGTATCAGAACAAATCAAGTAGAGAATTTATGGAGTTTGAAAATAAGTTCATTACGGAGGTACTTTGCTTAGAAATTCTAAACTAAAATTTTATTTTCTGCTGAGCTCTTCCTAGTGTAAATAATCATGAGGATCTGGATATGAATAGCTTAAATGTGGGTGGGAAAGATTGTGTGATGGTTAGAAATGAAGAAGTGCTTACTTTTCATTTATGTTGCTGTCCTCTGAGGCCCTGATTTAAAGGAAATTCTGTCTGGAAGTTATACATATTCCCCTATTATGAGAGTGGCTTTTAATTGAATTATGGCCAGCATGTTGCTATATATTAAAGAAAAAAAAAGATAATAACTTAAACCTTTTACTTTGCAGATAACAAAACATCTGCCACAGAAGCTACAAGAATTAAAAAATGGAACAAAAATGCGTATTGTAATTAACAGCATCACGGAAGGAAGTGTGATTGTGCTCTTTGACATTGTGTTGGATGTTGAACAAAATATAACAAAACCAGAGGTTTCAGATGCTTTTACAGAGGCCCTTAACAGCAGTACAGAATTTGAAGTTGATCTTAGAAAGACTGTTGTAGAAGGTATGAATTTGTTCATCCCTGTGAATTCAAGTGTGTTTTCCACTGATGGTAACATCCAGTGAAATGGGATTTGGTTGGGAAAGGCAAATGGTACTTGGTTTATCTCTTTTTCCGATACTGACTTAAATCTTTGTTCTCCTCCTGTTTTGTTTAACTCCACTGTAGCAAGGAATAGCTGTCAGCCAGGTTTAAATGACTGTGACCAAAATGCAACCTGCACTGCTGAAGGAGCCACTTACTCCTGTGGATGCAACAAAGGATTCACTGATAAGAGTCCCCAGGTTCCAGGGAGAGTTTGTCAGCAGGATCTGCCTTCACGTAATTGCTTTATATAAGTTTAAAAACCCAATCCAAACCCAAGCCCAAGCTGAATCTTAAAAAATTTGCATGTTCGGTCTTTTCCCTCCCCTGGCCCTCTTTAGGTAATATCTAATTATGATTATGTACACTGGGCTTGGAGGGATTTGATGTCATGTGGTACCACAGTTAAATATTTCAGCAAACAATAGAAGAATGTTTCCTGGGCTTGTTTTTTGAAAGTTGTTTACAAAAATAAAAAGCATAAACTTGGTGAACTTTCAAATAAATTCTACTCACTGCCTCCAAATTTCTGTTTCACAGAACAGACAACTCCAGTCCCTCCAGACACCAACACCACCAAGACAACTGGATTTACAGGATCTACATCTAATTCCATTTTCACTACCACATTTACGTCAGCACCTTGCAGTAAGTAAATATTTGATACTGAATAGTAGAATGAAAATTATCCAATCAGACACAATATTCTTCTTCATTGGTCATATCAGCTGTGAGGTAAAATCCCTCAGCATAATTTCAGAAAGGGAAGACTGATAAAATCACTGGAAATACATAATTATGTAAATATCAATCGAGGCAGTTTCTACACCTTGGTAAAGCTCTCCTGGACCCAGTAAATGTTCACTGGGTGCCTGCCTGCAGGCATAAACCACTGTGATAGGTGATTTTTCTTAACCCTATTATGAAGCACATTTAATAAATGCCTCTCTACTGCTCTGAATTTAGGATTTCCTGGTGGTATTTTAATAATACATCCTCCTGAGGATATCAGGATGAGTCAAATCTCAGTCCACCTCAGAATGCTCATGTTTTTCTCAACCAGCCACATCAATTCTCCATTGTCTTAAAGCAACATTGTACAATTCTGACCATTTACCACACCTTGCCTGCAATTAGAAAGGCTAGAAGCAAGTAGAATGTCACCCATTTGTGTTTTGGAGCCATCAAACAAATGGCTCCAAACCATTAATGTATGGTTTCTGTCTGTAGAGCAAAGGGTTCACCTCTGCTCTGGTGGGAGAATGAGGTGAAAAACTGAAATCAGCTCCAGCAAAACACACAAGAGTTTATATTGCTTTCATTTGTATTTTTTCTTCAGTATTAAATGTGTAGAATTGCAGAAGTGAAATGAACTGCTCTTAGCTGTATGAAACTTTCTCACTTTGCAGTGCCAGTGTCCGTCGAAGTTCAGAACGTCACTGCAGAAGAAATACAACTCAGCTGGACCAGTGGCAGCAAAGGCAGCCTTTACAACATCTCTGTCAGGGATGGAAGCCAGGAAATACACAAAACAACTACAGAAGAGACAAAAGCTGTGTTTAAGCACCTGCTTCCTGGCCATGTGTACATCATTTCTGTGGCAGTGTCATCTTGTGCTGAGAAGAATCAGACTTCAGTCACTGTCCAAACAGGTACCTCCTCCATCACCCTGGCATTTCTTTTCAATTACTGTAAACTCACAGAGTCTTGTTGCAATATGATCTGGATTGGATCTCACAGACTCTTATTCCTGCAAGTCATTTTTATTTATTTGACTCATCCCCTTACTTGGATAGGACTGTGTGGATTAAAGAGGAGTTTGCAAGAGTAAGAACTCACTCTGTAAAGTTTCTGATCATGTTTTATTATTGAGCCAGATAATTCTGTACAGAAGTCAGGATATTTTGGTTGTAAATTTACCAGAAAATATTCTGGTAGTGTGAAGTTTAGGTTCTACGTGCTCTTGTGATTGCAAGCAGTCCTTAATTGTCATTGTTACCTTTTTAATTTCATCCTAGGTTACAGACATTAAAACAAATTGTTTAATTGTGTGTCTGTACTAAAACTGATTCTCAAGGGACATGACACATAATATCCCTCTACAGCAAAGTTTCTCCTTTAAAGCTCCCCATTGGCATCTCCCCCTTAGCCAATTCCTTTAGACAAAACTTTTTCCACTAAAAGAATTGCCACTTGGCACAATATAATATTGCTTTTCTATCATTGGAAGAGATCAAAAATCAGCCTGTCAAAGGAAACCACTGGGTTATTTTGGCCTGATCCACGTTTCATAAAACTGTGCTGCACTTTATCATTCTTTCCCAGTGGCTGAGAAAGTGTTCACAATTTCTTTTTATATAACTTAAAAGATCTGACTTGACTTTTGGCAATTGTAACTTTCTTCCAGCATTTCTTGACCTCTAAAACATTTGCAATCCTTTCTTGAGTTCTCTAGTGGATTGTCTGATTATTCTCAAAACCCTTCTAGGGCAATTATTCTGGCAGTTGACTGTGGGGGTTCCTTCTAATGGACTTATCCTCTGTCTTAGTCTTTAGGACCACAAAGCCAAGGAATTCTCATCATAATTTCCATTGAAATCTTTTAATTCTTCAGTCCACTGGCTTTCATTTATTAGTTTCTCTATTTTAAAAAAAAAAAAAAAAAGGTTTCCTTTTGTAACCTGGAGCCATCTGCCCTACCAGAAAAGTGTTTGTAATCTAAATAAAAAGAGCAATAAAGACCAAGTCATCCATATTTCATGTGAAGTTAAAGATTATGTTCAATTCTATGAGGAGAACTGGAGATATAACCACATAAAACCTGCTATACCACCCTTTAATGGGTTTTGACCCATTATAAATAATTCAGATTAGCCAGTCCAGGCAAGCATACTGAGGTTTTGAGACTCCAGGATGCATATTTTTTCCAAAAGAAATTGCAGGTGACTTTTACTTCTGAAAGCTCCATCTATCTTACCTGAGTTGTACGAGCATGTAGCAGCACAACCTATATCTTTAGCTCTCATAAGAAATCAGAGTTCTCAATGCTACTTCAGTGAGTTCTCACATACCACCTACCCACCCACCACCTGCCTCTCTTTTGATATGCTCCAATTTTATAACTTGCAATTCTAAGTTCTCACTGGGCCAAAGGAACTTCTGCTTAGGTGACTCCTTGGCCATAATTAAAGACTTCCACTTATTCCATAATTTTCTTATTAGCAGCAATAATGCATGCACAGAAGTGATTATCTTGACTTTTAAATTTATTTTACAGATTCTGCTTCCTGTTTCGAAATGACTGAGTTTTGTTTAGCAGAAAGTACTGGCTGCTCTGAGTTAAAAGGCATGGCATGCTCCAGTAAGTTTATAGAACCTTAACATTTGTTTATCCATAACTACGGGGTATTATTTCACAATATAGTATCTTCCATGAGTATTTTGCCATCTGCTTTATGATGTCAGTTCACACAGCATCTGAAGTTCACACTGCTTTGGTGAAGAAGCTGCCTCCATCAAACTTCAGTGTCAGCTTCCAGCTCTATTTTAGTCTGGACTTTTCTATGTAAAGCCTTCTTCTTTTGGCTCAGGGCTCATCCACCTACTCGGGAGGATTTAAACACACTCAGAGCCTTGCAGATTCTAACAGACTGATGTTGCTCCTGCTGGAATCAATGGGAGAGTGGCTGTTGAATTAGTGGAGTGGGATGCACCCTGAATAATACAGGAATGGTGAGCAAGTTGTGAGCATTGTGATGGCTGACAAACTTAGAGAGATTCAGCTCTGAAGGTTCCAAAGCCAGGGCATTAGACACATATGACACACTCTATTATCATTATTTGATTAGTTTCTGGTTTTATCAATTCTTATTATAAATACATGAGATAACAAAGTCCAAAGACCAATTATGGAGTGACATCCTGGGAACCATCTCATTGTTTCTTCTTTTTTAATTTTTTTCTAGAAAACCAAGCATTTGCCTGCAGCGTTGTTTTAAAAAGCCAGATATTTAATAATACACTTTACAACTCTGAGAGTGAACACTACAAAACAATGTCTGGAAAGATCACAACAGATGTAAGTTGATGCAATCTTCTTTGTCAACTTGAATGAACCACAGAAAGGCTTGTGATTAGCAGCCTCAGACTCCTACATTCATTGTTAAATCAAGACTGGGACAGGTGAAAAAGAAAAGACAGTATAGGGAGCACAAAATCTGCCAAGGACAGACAGTTTGTTGTTCAATGAGGAGGGTTATATTCCCTAAGCCATCCTCAAATATAAGTTATGTAGTGAAAGGCACTTTAAAATTCTATTTTTGTAAGTTCAAGGAACATCCTGTTCTGCTTACTTTCTCCCACTTCGCTAAACTGATGCCTGTGGAGGCAAAAAAAGAATATTCCTCAAAAACAGCATTTCAACACAGACTTGGAAACATGAAAACTTTGCAAGTGTGTACTGTGAGTCCAGATCATTGGCAATTCACTTCATGGAAGTGGCTGCAGGACTGGACAAAGTATCAAGGGGGTCATCTCAGGGGGAAAATGAGGAGAGAAAGTGGAAGCTTTGAGCTAGCAAAGCTGACAGGCAGAAGCAGCAGTCTGGCACTTCTTTAACAGCATGTTCAAGAAAAGCACTAATAATTTCAACACCTCTCAGGAATCCTGATGTATATAAGTCTGTTGGAAAGGTAAAATTACTGGGAGATTGGGGTAGACTGCTTTAAATAACTAACACAGCTATTTTTAGTGTGATGATCATACCCTTTAGCTAAGAAACCACAGATTTCAAAAGCAGTAATTAATTTGTTCTCACCACGCCAACTCGGAGGTAACCTTGTCTTATGACTGCTAACGTCTCCACTTCATGGATAAAAAATTTACTTTAGTAAATTTAGAAGGTTTCATCCAACCTGATTGAATGCAACAGGAATCCCTTTTCTGGCTTTTAAGAAGCTTTTACCTCGTGCAAAGTGTCACCTTTTCTTTAAAAAATGACAAAATCAAAGAGAGGCTGTACTAAAATGATTGGAAATATAGACAATTTATGTACTGGATTTATTTTTTCAATCTGAATGTTGAACTACTTCTTTTATATTCCACAGTACTACCACTTTGTAGTAGTAGCTTTGAAATTTTACAGTTTTACCTGCATAAGTCAGGTTTCCTATCCAGACTGCTCATCAAGGTGAGGAAAAGAAAAGCATTTTTGAAGTCTCTGGCCAAAGAACTTAATGTGATGTAAAGTCTGACATGGGGATATATCTCACAGAAAAGATGGAGGCAGAAAACTGAGCAGTGACTCAGAACAAGGTCTGTTATCATCTATGAAAAATAGCAGTCTTTCAGACTTTTCAGGTAAAATACCATATTTATCCACAGCGAGAAGATAACTTCTCTTAGTGGGTTGAATCAAACACTTAATTTTCTGAAAAGAACAGTCCTGACAAAAACATATCAACCAGTCTTATCTAAAAAAGGGGACTGCTTGTTCTTGCTCTATATCCTTATGGAAGCACTAAGCAAGACTCTACTTTTGGAGATATCAGTGCAATTGATTTGATTTTGATTGGTGTCATGGGATTACACTCGGTTTATGCCAGAATGATTGAGAGGCAAATCACACCCCTGTCTCTCTTTGCATAGGTATTCTCTAGCATCATGACTTTGAAAATCTGGTGGCAAAAAAAAGTTTTAGACCTCTAACATCAAGTTCTGTGCAGTTAGTGTGTGCTGGTAGTTCAAGGACCATGCTTGAAGTTTAGTTGCACATGTTAAAAAAAGTTAGGGGACACTGAACATAACTTTAGAAATATTGGGTGCTCTTTGTAGATTCCAAGTTTCGTACAGTCGGGGTCCCATATGGGTTTGTGGAGGAGGACAACTTGTTTTAATGCATTATTCATTGATAACTAGCTAAACAGATTGGAGCTTTGGAAGTCAAACTTAGATTTCACATTTTCAACCACAGACAATGCGTTGCTCCGGAATCCTCTTTCAATAAGTTTTTTATTTGTTGTTTCAAACCAATTACCTTGGAAGAATAGTAAGTAAAGAAAATTAATATCCTGATGTGTGCAGGATGTGTGCATTCCTGCTCTGCCTCAGCTGAGTGACAAGTGGAATAAATATCAATTTCACCTTGCACAGGTTGTTAGAGACATGCGCGCTGAACTGAACAACGACCGCTTCGATATCGTCGTGCTTGGGTTCAGACCTGGCAGTGTGGTTGTTGATTTTCTCTCCCTGTTGCCAAAAGAAGAGCCTGTGGATGTTTATTTTATATGGACCAGCCTGACTAAAATTATAAGGAACGAGTTTGGGAACCAAACTAAAGTAATGGTGCAACGTAAGTGATACTGAAACAGCTTCTTTGTAATGGTGTGGGGACTAAAGGGTCAGATCTACTGCTTTTAAGATGATAAATTAACTTCTTTCTTTTAAGAAGTTCAAATAGTTCAAGTAACCTACTTAAACATTCACTGAACACATAGTGATTTCATACAGATTATGGATCTATTTTAAAGAGTGATTATGTATACCCAATTCCAGATTCAAAGGATGGGTCCTCTTCACACTAAAGGATCTAAAGACTCTCAGATTCCATCAAGAAAATCCTCAGAGCAGCTGTTATGGGTGTCACCAAGAGATCACAAGAACCCTCAGAAAAGATTTCTAGTTAACAAATCTTCACTACATACAAAAACATTTTCAATATTATTCAGAAGTTTCAAAGCTGCCAAGCAGTAAAACACAGCTGTCACTTAGGGCTCCAGGATTTCTTACACCCACTTTTTACTGTTTCGAGCTAACATTTCTAAAATGTGTTTTGAATTTTCAGCTCTGTCTGTTCAGCCATCAACTGACAACTATTCCTCCTGGAGAGTAGCAGTGATTGTCCTTGGAGTTTTACTTGGAGTTGCATTAGTGCTGATTCTCTTGGAAATACTGTTTTACATCTATGTGAGGAGAAGATCAGGTAAATACTTGGTTGAACCCTCAGGACTCATGGGAATGTTTGTCTACAAGCACTTCTAGGACAAGCCATCAGTTTCACTTAAGTATTTTGGGTAAGGCAGAAGATTAATATATTTGTCTTAAAATTCAATGTTAATTGTTTATATTAACTTAGGATAGTTCTACCCTCTCCTTCACAATGTCCATCATCAAATTCCTCAGCTTCTAACAACACCTAATGGATCTTCCTTTAAACAGGTATGGAATTTTTCACATTGTACACGTGGTAGAGTGAGAAACAGAGAAACTTCTCTTCAGCCTATCCCCTATAGGTGCTGCAATGCCTCCTAACACAAATCTAAGAGAGACGCGATCCAAACTACTCAATACTGTCTTGTATTTAGGTGACACTGAAAACAGGGTGGCTGAGCCTGGTAGCTGTGTCAGGTCACCTGAATGCCCAGCTGAGCCCAGAGTCATCCTGTTGGGCTTTGTGTACTTGGCCAAGGGTGATTCACCTCCCCTGAGACTTTTAGCACCAAATAAAGATGCCTCTTTCTCTCCTGTGACTGCAGAATGGGCCCAGGATAACTAGTGTTCTAGCATATACATCTTGGTTAGGAGCTTGGAGAAAAATGGGATACATCTCAGTTATGTGGGCTAGCTATAGAAGTCCAGTGGACCAGAAATATGATTTGGAGGCTTCTGAATTTGGAGTTTCCTTTAATTGTTGGGCTATGAAGAAATAACTGCTTATAGGTCAAAAGCATAGCATGCTAAACACAGATGTGGCTTCACAGCATAGCCTTAATGTATTATGGGATGGGGGAAGGGAAACTAGGTTAATTTGAGCCAAAAGTATTTTTCTCACCTGTTTTTGCCTGTTAAAAATGGTTGGCTGAGCAAGGACGTGCCATATAGTGCAATTTTGTCCTGCCCTTGGTAATTCTAAAGTAGAGTCCAGTAGAAGCAGCTCCTGTGGCATTGGAGCAGACCTTGCTTTAGATATCTTAAGCAATTAGAAGAAACGACCTTTACCTTTTCCCACCACTCTTAGCTGCAGTCCCGGTGAAGTTGCAGTCTGTTTCTCCTAGGGTGTAGTTTTTCCTGCTTGGAATGTGCTGAACAGATGACAAAGGGCAGTTTACTGCTGTACATACTTGCAGCAGGATTTATGGGTTTCATTTCAAACCAGCTCTCCCTGTATCTGTGTATTTTGTCAGTCTGCCTACACTCGGAGTTCCTGTTGAGACACTGAGTACCCCGTGATGTTGAGGCCCTGGCTCATGCCCCCTGAGCAGCCCTGGGTTTTGGGGATTATGTTATGGTTATTTGGCACAGGTTAGAGTAAGATGGTGCCAGAACTGCAGCACAGGGTGGGAGCTCAGCAGAGTGGTGGTGCACAAGCAGCTCTGCTCTGCTCCGTGTGCAGCCAGTGTTCATTCTTTTTATCCCTCCTTCCCTGTGCTATAGCACAGCTCCCTGCCAAGGACCCTGTCTGGAGTATTAATTTTAGTAGCAGGGACCTATGAAACAGGGTCTTGCATGCCTTGCTCTCCCTTTGCTTCCATGTAGTGTCAATTTGTCTGTCCTGCTTAGGTCTGAGGTGGGGAGTCACGGCCACCTCACTGATGGAAAGAGAGCGTGATTAGTATTTGGTAAACATATATTATGTGGCTTTTAAATATAGCTAGCTCTGGTGTTCCATTCACTGAGTAGTCACTCAACAATGTATTCTGTCAGTCAATACAAGTTCCCCAGGGAGCTCTGTTGAAAATACAAATGAGTGCTCTTGCTTATGTTAATACTCTTTTATTTGTTCTTTGAGGGATCTACTTTGAATAGCAAATCCTCATTGCCAGTAAAGCTTTCTGATGTCCTTGTAAATAGTGTTAAATAAAGACCTATGTACAGCAGGCTTGTACTATAGAATCCTGGGATTGTTCATGCAAAATGTACTTAACATACCTGGAAAAAAAAAAGTGGTATTTTAAACTATTTTCTCAAAGATGCTTTCCAAATAAAATCTTTATTTTTACAATTGTGCATTCTGAAGGAATCTGCTGTTCTTGTTTTGTCATGTAAATTGGAGCCTCTTCTACCTCTGGGGGGGGAGGGTGACCAGTGCAGTCCACAACAGAGCTAACCTTGGTATGATTAAACAGAGGATGATGTCTTTGAGCTAGATTAAACAAGAGAGAAGATCTACTGAATCTAGTTTTTTTACCTTCTACTTCATTAAAAATCCCCCCTACCACCACAGTGTGAAGTCTAGACTCTGCCAACTCCCTGAAAATGAGAGCAAGAGAAGCCAGATCTGCCCTTTCCACAGAGGATCCCTTCCTCCCTTCCAAACAGCATTGATGGGCTCCTCATGCATATTCCCTTCTCAGAGAGAGGCAGCAAGTGGGACAGAGAAATATATGGCTGAGGGTAAGACACTCAAAAGTATCTAGTTATCCCACTCTGAATCTTGATATCAGTGGGATTTAAGCAATTCCTCCATTTTTGTGTGTCAGGATGTCTGTGACTGAGAAAGGGCATTTTGCCTGTATCAAACTCACTTTTTTCCCCCTGGAACTGACTGACACTACGATCCAGAAAAACTTGAGCTACCTACCAATCCCTCCATGCACGCTGTGATCAAGGCCAAGGTCTTAGGAAACAGTGTTCTGTTCCGATTGGAACTGAGGAGATGAGACCCAAGTCTTCAGCTGATTTTTTTTAACAATTGCACCTTTCCACAGGTTATTATTCCAGCTTCTGTCAATAACCAAAAGCTTTTGCTTCATGAGTATGAGAAAATCGTGGTGCTCTGGAGCCAGAACCACACACAGCTGTTGAATGCATTCCCAAGGGCACAGGCAGTTTAAGACTGGATAAAGCCAAGCCTTGGTTGTGCACTTGCCATCTCCTATCTAATTGGGATTATTTAGGCTATGCTAGGGATTTCCCTTAGTGCCCTAGTCATTGGAGATTTGTGATGGAACAACACCTGGAAAGGAAGGAGAAAGCAATAGGACATGATCTCAGTCTTAACAAAACAGGCCTGGGAAACACTGGGAATGTCATGTCTGCCCTGCTGTCCCCCAGCCTGTGACAAGCCAGGTGCCAAAGGAACAGAAGGAACTGGGGATGAATACAGGAGCAGAAGTTCCCTCTGCAGGGAGCTGGCTCTGCCATGTGCTGGAATAAAGACTGGAGTGAGAGACTAAAGGGTCTAGAGACACTCAAGTTACACAAATCAGCAGCAAGAGGGGTCAGAGTCACAAATAACATAGCAATGTGCCTTCCCCAAACTTAGCTGCTTGCTTTCCTCTTCTCAAACAGCAAGAAAATGCTGTAGGACTTCAGGTCATCCTAAGTACACGTTGCCCTATAGCCTAAGGAGTGCATGGGTGCCCTCAGCATGGCCTGGAAAAAGGAACTGTGGGATTTGGGTCAGGCAGCTGGTGCCAGGAAATGGGCACGAGCTGCTGAGACATCAGCCAGCCCCCTCCCCAGGCCCACATTCCCTGCACAGGATATTGCAGGGCTCTACCACTGGCTGTGGTTAGTCCTCATCATTGACTTGGTAATAAAAAACCTGCTGGCATCAGCTTCCAAGTGTACTAATGTGGAAAAAATCCAGGAATAGAAATATTACTGTTGGTAAGCCAACAATTTTGGACACTTTAATGGGAGCTGAGCTGTCCAATGACATCACATTCTGGGGACCCAAATCAATAACATCCCTGTTTAGCTACCATCAAATGCATCAAGCTGGTGTAGTTGCCTGCTGCAAACCCCGTTTCTCCTTTCTGAGCAGATGCAGGCTGTGCTGCTGCTGAAAAGGAGTAGGATTTAAACATTTTTGGTGTATAAACACACCAATCAGCCATTTGTTTCCAGAGTTAACTGGTTCTTTTAAGGACTCAGTTTCCAAAGAGTCAAAAAATGTAGGGCTGTGTGCAACTTCTGGTCAGAAAGCTTGCAGTGAAAAACTGGGATCTGTCCAGCTCACATCCACTTTGCTGTCACATGGCCCCAGTTAAAAGTCTGCCCTGAGGAAATGAAGTTCTTTTTGTGCTGTAGGTCACATCTCTCTCCAGTTGTCCTGATGTGGGGGACACCTGAACTTTGCATGGTCAAATGTATGTGAAATTGGGCTAGAAACTGTAGCAATAATTGATGTTTTAACTCAGGGAAATAGAAGCTGTTGTTGCTGGTGTTGTACACGCCCTGTTCTAAGCCCACCACGATCCTGTACTGGCAGCAACACAACACAGGTTAGGCAGGATTCGAAACGACTCAAAATGATTTTAGGATGGCTTGGTCCTGTCCGGTGTTTGAGGCATTTCCTATACCACCATTTGACTCACAGAAGACAAGTTCAGCTTCTTTTTCTGCACTTCAGGGCTCTCCCGGTTTGGGTGAGTTGTTGCACAGTCAGCACAGCTGTGGGGTCCCACAGCAGCTGTGCACAGTCAACCAAAAAATATTTAATGGATTAATTAGAAAAGGGGATGCATGTGTGTGGGCTGACTTCAAAGCCACTTCACTGCCTATTATTCCTTCTTCTCAGCTTCCAGCTTCATAAGCAAACCTTTTTTTCTTTGAAATTATTTTTAAATGTGAGGCTGAATGAATATAACACTACATCTGAGCCTCCATAAATCTTGCCAACACCTTGATTAGACATGGAAAACTCTCCATCCAGGAAGGTGTGGGGTCAGAAAGTCCTGCACTGTGCAGCTGGAGCCACCAGATAGCGCTCCCTGTACCGGCATCAGCTGCTCCAAGACCTGTTTGAACCAAAATCTTCAGTAATTCCCGAATTTTTAGCTCAGAACAGGGCAGCCTGGAAACTCACTTCCTTCCAATGGATTTTACAATGCTTACGTGCACTTCAGTTCTCTCTTCAAGCCGTGCATTCTTTCCCAGCACATAAGATAGCCGGAGAGTTGGGAAATCAATAAGTTTTACTTCTCTGGAGAGGTGACACGGAGCAAGGAGAGGCTGGGCAGACAAGGGGAGCTGCACATCCTGCAGGTCACCTTGGCTGTGCCCTGGCAGCAGCTCTGGGGCCGTGCTGTCACAGGCATGAGGAGCCATGCAGCTCTCTAGTTACACATGCACTTAAGCTCCTGGGGGAATCACAGCCAAAAAAGGCAGGGATAAAGATGTCTGTGGGAATGATCCTACCTGTCTCTCTGAGCACCTAAATACCAGCCCAAAGCAGAGCCCTGAACCCTCCGAAAATATTCAAAAAAAGGGTTTTTTTTTCTCCACAAACTTCTCTTCCACTTGCTTTTTTACATTCTGTGTTGGTACACGGTGAAATGAGGACATCACAACTCAGGGAGTCAGGGAGCCAGGAGCAGTCACCTGCCTGCCCCTGAGGCTCTGATGTGTTTGTTGGACACTGCCAAAGCCACCTCGTTGTCACTGTGGTCAGGTATTGACAGCATTTCCTAAACTTTTATTTGTCTCATTGCTACAATAAACTACTCAACTCAGTAAAAGGCTAATTGTCTATCAAATACATTTGAAATCTTTATTTGATTTCTCTTCTCATAATCAGAAAGCTTAAGCAGCCTACAGAGTCTTTACTTTTTCAGTTGTTCCTTGTGAAGATTTTCACATTGGATTCAGGGAATCAGAAATTTAAGTAAATTAATATTTTTTAAAAAATATAATTTCATGAGCCAAATGGCCAAATTATCTGTGTAAAAAACACCCAATGAATCAAAAGCATAATTAAATATTAGCTTTTGGCTAATTAAAAAATGTGATATTCCAGCTGTCACTTTCCTTCTCTGTCAGTAAGGTAATTTCCCATGTCTAATCATTCCCCTTGTCTAAGGACAGGCATAGCTGCAGAGAGAAGCTATCAGTGAGCTTCCTCTTGAGTATCACATACAAGAGACTGATTATTGTGCCATTAGTTATTAAATCCTAATTTGCATTTAAGGAAAAGATCCTTTTTTTCTTCACTTCTGCTGGACAGTGCCTAAATCCGTGCCTGGTACTTGCTGAATTCATGCCTGGAACAAGGAAATAAGAAGATGGGTTGGCAACAGATGGCAACGGGAGGTCATCAAGAACTGCTGTGCTGCTCAGCTTATAGGGCAAGTGATGTGCCATAACCCTACAGCCATGGGCTAGTGAACAGCCCTAAAGTGCCAAAGGGATGAGCAGAATAATCTCTCATCTTTCTTTTCTGTCTTTCCAGAAGAAATGGACTTGGGAATAGCAGCTCATCCTTGGCCTGGGGACTGCCACCAGCAGGGCTGCCCAGGAGGAAGGAACTCCTTCTTGCAGGAATCAGAGCTTTGTCCCTTCCAGGGATGCAGCTGTGTTTGCTGTGTGATGCTGTGACAGGGGTGAGGCATCTGTCTCGCCTCGGGCTGGCCTCTGCTGTCAATAGAGAAAAATGAGCACCACCAGGACATGATTCATGTGCTCTGTGCTGTGTGCCTACTTCAGATGAGATGAAATCACCCAGAAATGGCTGTTTCTCTCCCCTGACTCTGAAGGGAACATAGAGCAACACGAATTCATAGACACCTCCATTATAACACAGGTGGAGGGGCTCAGGAAAAGACCGCCCTTCCCAAATTCCATTAGTTGGAAGAAGGTACCAGCTTTGTCTGTCATGCCAACACCTGATGAGGTGGGTCCTCAAATCTGTGGCATTACAGGCCTGGGCAGGGCATTATTTTGGGTCATGAAGAAAGAGCAGGAGTGTAGCAAGCGTGGGGAGTTGAGCAGCAGCAGCAGTACCTGGCAGGGACAAAGCTGGCACTAGAATCTTTCTCTGTTTTCCAGGATTTTGCCGTAAGAGTCTATTTACCACAGCTCCTTTTATGAGTGGTGTTTCTCCTCTCCTCTTTGCTTTGAGTATCACAGAATCACAGAACCATTTAGGTTGGAAAAGACTTCTAAGGTCATTGAGTCCAATCTGTGCCCAATCCGCACCTTGTCACCCAGCCCAGAACACTGAGTGCCATGTCCAGCTGTTCCTTGAACACCTCCAGGGATGTTGACTCAACCACCTCCCTGGGCAGCTCGTTCCAGTGCTTAACAATCCTTTCCATGAACAAACTGTGAGCAGCCTGAACCTCCCTTGCTACAGCTTGAGGCAATGTCCTCTAGTTCTGAATAACTGCATAAATGAGATGGGTCTTGCTAACAAGATTTTGGTCCTGTGTGGGATAGGACATAGATCCCTCATGTCTTTCCATCCCATATCCCTCTAACCATGCCTGTTGAATTCATCTTTACCTCAAGACACACACATATTACAGAAAATGCATGCCTGCACGTGCCCTTGTCCCCCCTGCACACAGAGCTGCAGCCCGATCCTGTGTTTTGGCAAAGACTGGGCAACCCAGGAGCTAACAAAGGGAAAGGTGTGTGCAGATTATGCAGGAGGAGAGGGGAAGACAGAAAAAAAGGATTAAAGCAAGGATAAGCTGAAAAATTCTTTAATGCTAAATTAGTGCATGCTGGTCGAGCTAAGAAAACTGAGGAGAGTTGTGAGGGCTTCCATCTTCATGGCAGGTCACTGCCCAGGCTCCTGCAGGGAGCCCTCGGAGCAGAGAGGAAGCAGGGGTGTGTTCTGAGTGTGAAAGCCTGACAGGAGACACCTGCTCTGATTCCCACTGCCAGCAACCTGCCTGCCTCAGACAAGCAGCTGGCAGCAGCAGGTGGCTCAGCTGATACTGAGATGGAAACCAGATAAACCCCTCCTCCTCCTCCTTTTTTTTTTTTTTTTAATATATTTTGTCTAGGTACAAAGGTTTGTTGTTGGCCTGTTGGTTACAGTGAGCGTGCTCATACTGCTCTGTGAAAAATTTCCTCACTTCTAGCACAAAGTGCTGAAAAACCTAGTTAGAAAAGAGAATGAATTTGCAGGTTTATGCCATGCTTGAAAATTCCCTTTTCTTTGAGTTGTTCCGTCTCATGCTAGGAACTGGTTCCTGCTTTGCTGTAACACCTCTGTACTCGGGTTGTCCTTAATGCCTTTTGCAACACGAGGGTGCAAAGGCATGTGAGGTATTTACAGTTCTCTCAAAGGAAAATATGGTCTAGGCTGTCACTGCCAAAACAAAAACCCTAGCAAAGGAAGCTCTTGGGTCACTGTAAAGAGGAATCTGATTTTGTTCAGCTTGTGCAATGGTCAGAAGTGACTGATATGCTAAATATGAGGAAACAGCGTTTTCTGCTTTGTCCTACAGCTTGTATTGCAATTGTCTCTGTCTCCTTCTCTTTTATTAAAAGATCTTTCCAAGGGTAGCCAGGAACAGTCGCCCTTTTCATTCTCTACATTGCACAATGCAGTCTGTAATTATTTCATTATGACTTTAATTAGTCTTTCTTTCATTAAAGTTACAATCACCACATATCATGATTGACTTATTTATTTAGTTGACTACTTAGCTCTTAAAAGAGCTGAGAGATTTGAGGGGCTTAAAAGAGAGTGAAATGGCTACTCAGTTTTGGAATTACCTCTGACACAGACTCAGGAGTACAAAACTAGTTCTCATTTTTTTTCAGGCCAAAAACTTTACATTGGAAAACTGCCAAATTCAAAGGGCCCTGTAGGATCCTGCTTGATTTCCTGTCAGTTCAGACTGGCCAGGGAGGCTGCAGGTGCCAGCCTTCAATCTGCTCCAAATAGGCTGGTGGGGAGCTCGACAGTGAAAACTTCCAGCCATGACTTCCCTGAAGGCTCCTTCCTTCCCTATCCACCTTCTCTTCTTCCCCTTCACTTCCCAACAAAAGGCTCTGCAAAAGTGGAAGAGTAACTTGAATAAAATGAAGATGTTTCCATCAGTCAGTGGGGTTGTCATAGTCATCTAGCCTGTCCTCTTCTACTCAAAAAAGTTATCTCAGCCAAGTCTGAGGAATTGCTGTGTAAGGTTGGGATGCTCAGTGTGTGCTCCTGCCCTTAACAACACGCCCTGCTGTCATGGAGCATTTGTTACACCATGAGCACGTACATGACTGGTTGCAAGGAGCTTCTCACCACGGGTGCTACATCTGGAAACTCCAGATGTCCACAGAGCATGCACAGGTGAGGTGGAAAGTCGATCTAAATGGTTCAAAACAGAAAAGGGAAACAGCAGGATGCTTACTGTCCATGTGCTACCCAGAGTGCACCTTGGTGGAAATAAAAGTAGAGAGATTTTAGCTGTATTCTGCAGCTGTCAGTGCTGAACCAGTGCTGGAATCTTTAAGAATTGACTTGGTAACTTGTGAAAACATTGTGATCAACACAGGGTAGCTGTGTATTTTCTGTCTCACTGGACCAGAAGCCAGTGGCTGCTGAGGGACCACTGATGCTAGTTCTGTTCAGGAAAGAATAGAATAGAATTTTATTTAAATTTATATTCTATTTATTTTATAATTCTCTTCTATATAGATAGAATGGAATGGAATGGAATGGAATGGAATGGGTTGAAAGGGACCTTAAAAATCATCCAGTTCCAACCCCTTGCCATGGGCAGGGATACCTTCCTGTAGACCAGGTTGCTCAGAGCCCCATCCAACCTGGCCTTGATCTCTTCCAGGGACGGGGCTTGCACAACTCAACACGTGATACAGCTACATTCTTGTGAGGTTTGACTTAGTATCCTATCCTAATCTGTCCAACACTGTACAGTATCACAAAATAACATAAATAGTTTAGCAGCAGGTAAACTAACATCCCTCAAGGCATTTATCACTGGGAAAGCTGCTAATGGGCATGTTTTGATTAAGATTGCACTGGAAGTGGTGTTAGGCCTGAAGAGATTAAATATTTGAATCAGTGATTTGGAAGTAAATATAACTCCTCTGCTGATTAAGGTGTGTGACTTAAGCAGAATGGTAAACAAAGAGGCAAGAATGGCTGCAATGCAACGATCTTGACTTCTTGATAAGCTTGACTCACTTAAGGGAAAAGTATTAAAGCAGCTGACTGCCCAAATGCACTTTTAGGAATAAGGAATGAAGCCTCCAGAACAGGAGGCTGTATCCCAGCAGGAATGGATTCAGCAAAGGATTTGGCAGTGGAAGGATAAGCAGGTCAGCCTGAGCTCCCACAGTTACACCGTGGCCAAAAAAAGGTTAATGGGATGCTTGGATTAACAGTGCACAAGCAGGGCAGGAGCAGGGTGATGTTAACTCCGAACATGGCATTAGTGGGATCAACACTGAAATGCTACATCAGGTTTTGGCATCAACTGCTCTAAAGAAAGGCTGGGAAGGTGCAAAAAAGGAGCCACAAATGATTGGATGGCAGCAGAAACTGCCACAAAAGGAGCCCTAAAGGGTTCAGTGCATTTAGTTTATACAAAAAAAAAAAAAGATTGGACAGAACTTTATTATGTCTTTGCTGTTGTTTTGAGGTATTTACCTTCTTGGGACTGGGAGAGGGAAAAGTACCAAGCTGCAAAGGGCTTTTACACCTGGTTAAATACACATGTAAACAAATGGTTGAAAATTGGGGTAGATATACAAATAATTTTACAGCAAATGACAAACTGGTGGGGAAAAACTATCAAAGGTAACCTTGCTCTCCTCTGATTTGATACCTTCAAATAAAGCCAGGAGAGCTGCCCAGAAGTGAGCTGACTCCCACAGAGAGGAACTGCTTGGCTGAAGGACTGGTGGGATTCCAGGGACCAGATTAGCAGATATGACCAGATATGATAGTGACATGTGCCAGCCTATCAGTGGTCAAATGTGCATGAATTAGGAACGGTTCATCATGAAAGGTTTTCATGTCAGGCCTGTGGACTGACTGAGGAAGTCAGACACTACTGAATTCTGGCTGTGAGGTTTGTAATGGTACCAAATAATTGGCAGGATTCCAAGCTCACCACTCTCAAGCCTGTTTGAGCTGTGCCAGGGACTCCAAGGAGCTTATCTCTCCAAACTGACAGACTGTCACTCTAATAACCATGACAAATCTGAGTGTAGTGCAGGGCCTGCAGTTTGGCTCCCTCATGGGTAATGACAGCTCTGCCTCCTTGAGAACCTCCCTAGTGACCAAGCACCTTTTACAGAGTGCATCCCAGTCTAAAATCCCAAATTTTCTGTGCATCTGCTGCCAGTCATGTCCAAACCCACCTGGGGCAGACAGCTTGGGAAAAGGACTCTTTTTCCTCCTGACGTGGATGGTCAGAGTGCCCATCTGCCAGGCACAGTCACTGCTCCACCCAACCTGCAGCAGGTGGGGTTTTTCAGTGTCTCCTGCCCTTTGTAGAAGAGCTGAATATCCTGAGGTGAAACTGTGGGTTTCACAAAGCTGTTCTGCTTCATACAGGAAAAAAGAGGAAGGTGGTATTCACATCCCTTCCCCAGCTGGCATCTAGTTGCATTTTCAAAGCAGAACAACTGTGAGGGGAAAGACACACAAAACTTTCCCCACAGAATACTTAACAGCAGTGACTCAGGCCTTGCCCTGTCCCATCAGGCATGTTCAAAACCTTTCTCGAAACAGAGCAGTGACTGAATTTGAAATTTACTTTTTTCAGCTCTGGGATGAGTGCTCAGGGGCAGGGCTGTTGGGTGCTGTGGGATAGGTGCTGTGGGATAGGTGCTGCTTGCAGCTTTCAGTGAGAAAAACATGAGTTTGGGTCATGGCTGAATCATGTTTGGGTCATGTTTCCCTTTGGAAACAGCTTTCAGGTACTAAGTCCAAGCCAAATCCTCCAGGCATGAATCTTTCCCTGGCATTTCCTTCTGCCTAACTTTTCCTGGTGATGCCTGTGTCCCCCTTTCCCAGGTGCTTGACTCTATCCCTTGGCACTGCACAGGGAAGCTGAGCTAAAGAATTTCAGGAGATTGGTGCCATGGCTTATTTTTCACGTTGCCCTGCGAATTGAGACCGCAGCCTTTTCATCAGACTGCGAGAATATTTTCTTCACCTCATCTGCTCACAACAGGTTTGCTGAAGGTTTTCCCCTTGGCTATCACTGCATGAGTGCTATCGCTTGCTTTCCTGTGCCCAGACCCTGAGGTTACACTCTGGGAAGGTGCAGTTTAGGGAGATATGATGCCTAAAACCCATCTGTAGTTTCCAGTCATTAGTCTGAGCAATGCATACATGTCCGGTTATAACCAGGGCAGTATGATTTGAGGGGGACTGCACTGGAGGAATGCAGAAATATGCCCAAAATAGCCTCTGTGCTGGGCACCTTTTCCCTAGAGCCCTTGTCTTCTTCCAGCATGAAGAAAAAATTGCTCTTTCTTCCTTCATGGTAACTGAGGGAAGGTAAATTCGGTGCGAGCGTGCTCTGTTTACACCAACTGGAAGCAGTGAGTTCATATAAATTATGCCAAATCTCTGACAAAATAACTCTATTTGTTCGAGCAGGAAGCCTGGCAATGTTGTTTTCTTGCTCTCTCCTAGCACACCTTGGGATCAGCTGGCTACTGAGTGCTACTTAGATCCAGACTAATGAACCTCTGCTCTTGCAGAGCTGAGCTAAGCCATTGCACCTATGATTTGTTCTTCCCGGTGCTACACCCCTTCAGTTTGCTTGATCCAAAAAAAATATAACCCCCTGTACACCTACTGATTGCCATGAGTGCCACAGGGAGCAGCCACAGAAATGAACTGCAGCTAAACTGGTCAGAAAAAGGTTGATGTTGTGCCCTTGAATTTCTTGCCTGTGCATCTCGGGAGAGGGACATTCCAGTACCCAGATGTAAAAATACAGATAAAATCTGGTGAGAAATGAGCATGTGAAACCTCTTGTGTTATTCCTGGAAATGGCAGTTGAAGACAAATGTGGTTTAAGACACAGCTCAGGTGGCATCCATCTCTGTAGCACTGGCCATGGCTGTTCCAAGTGAAGTGTCTGGAGCCCTCCCCACCTGACAGAGATGCTGAGATGGACCCAGAATCCCTCCCAAATCAAGGTCAATATTTAAGAAGGAAAGCCTGAATTTTCTTTTGTGGGTGCCCATTTCTCTCCAATTTCTCCAAGATTCTCACTCTTTTGAAAGAGAATCCACATGACTAGCTCAGATACCAATTTTCCAGGCAGCTAAAATTAGACATGAATCCCACCCATTACACGGAGTATACCTAACCTGAAAGGAATGACTGATTATGTTCTTCAATATTAAATAGATCTGAAGGCAGATCTGTTTAAACTGACTGATCGCATTCTTCTCAAATAGAATTATGTGAATGTTTCCAATATGGATAGGGAAGTATTAATGTCATGTACAGAAAGACATGACAAAATTCAGAGGGGTTATGACTGTTGTTCCAATAAATAGGGAAGGGAACCAACAGGAAGGACCACAGCTGTGAAATCAAACCTTCTGGGGAGGGTAACTTTGAAGTCAGAACCGAAGCATTCTCAGGGTAGACAGTGTCTTTGAGCCATTAGAAGATTTTATGAAAAATATGTGAAATTATACCTTCCCCTCCCTTTTTTTTTTACACCCTAAAAATCTATAATTTGGCCAAACTGCCTTATTTGGCAAGAGCTGCAAGAGCCACACCCCAGATTATGCCTTAGACAGTTACTCAAATGATGGTTATAAAATATGGGGGGGAAAAATTATGGCTCTCATATATTTTGGTCTCCAATATGATTTTACCTTTTTTGCAGATTCTTTCCCCGCAAAACCCGAGAGAGAAAACTTCAGGTCTAGTGGCTGAAGTCGAGCAGGATCCAGGGAGTTTGGATCAGATACAACACAAGCCCTGAGCTTCCATGGGGTCCTGTCTGGATGCCAGGCACCCACCAAAGCCACTCTGTCACTGCCCTCCACAGCAGACAGAGGAGAGAAAATACAATGTTCATGAGTTAAGGGCAGAGAGAAACCACTCACTAAATATCATATCCGTAAAACAGACTCATATTGGGAATATTAATTGAATTTATTACCAACAAGATCAGAGCAGGATAACGAGAAGTAAAAACAGATCTTAAAAACCCATCCTCCCACCCCTCCCTCCTTCCCAGCTCTGCCTCCTCCCCCAGCGCTGCGGGGAGAGGGGAATGGGGGTTATGGTCAGTCCATCACACGCTGTTCCTGCCCCTCCTCAGGCAGGGGAGTCCTTCCCACGGGACAGGGTTCTCCACCAACTTCTCCAATACGAGTCCCTCCCACGGGAGACAGTTCTCCAGGAA
>NW_024581267.1:0-26156 GCF_017639235.1 Corvus kubaryi
TGTGACTCCCAGCCCACAGCAAAGCAGCACCAGTGGCACCACTGAGACCCCCTTGGCTGCCTCATCCCACCCACCCACAGCATTTGTGTTCTCCAGTGCTGGTGTTACAGGCGTGGAGTCAGGTGCTGTGACAGCAGAGGAGGTGACACCCAGCCCCGCTCTCAGCACAGCCAGCACTAATCCAGTGACTTCTGCCCCCATCACCTCTCCTGCCTCAGGTATCACTGAGTCCATCCATTCACCCACGCTGAGCAGCAGCACAGAGACACCGGCACCTCGACACACCTCCACGCTCCTCACACAGGGACACACCACAGCGGAGGTGACGGCCACTTCATCTCCCATGGGGAGCCCTTTGTCTTCCATAACCACAGCCCCTGGAGGCAGCAGTGCCACGACTCCTCCTGGAGAAGGGGAAAGTTCCACCATGAACCAGGGGAACAGAACAACAGCTGAGCCCACTGCCAAGACCTCCCATTCCCTCTCTTCCACGACCTTGGGAAGCCCATCCACAACAAACCACAGTATATCAACATCTGTTAATCCTTCTTTCACTGGAACTTGCTGTGAGTATTTTAACACGTTATACTAAATTTATTTTGCTCTATGTTTGGAAGAATCGAGTATAATTTTCTTTTATTATTGTTATATTTGGTTGGAATTTGAGCTTTTTACAATGTCTTTTTTAAGCTGGGAATTTAATCTAGGAATATGAATCCCTGCATCTACATACTTTTCTCAAAAGCTGCAGCTCCTGTCTGCAGTTCTTTTTGAAATGACACACCTTGTCTTAGGCAGTGCCACAGGAGCAAAATGCTATGTAGTTATGCTGCATAGGCCAAGTTATGCCAGTGGAAAGTTTAACTGATTTTTATTTAAGTCTTGAAATTTCCTTTTATGAAATAGTAGAGGCAGTTCCTTCATTGGGACAATCGGGTTGAATTTATTTTTGCTAACTCGATTCTTATTTGTTTCAATACTAATTATTTTCTAGCGTATATTTAAGTTTTTGCCAAAGGGCTGTCTGCCCATATTCAAAGAATACGCAGTAATGAATCTTTCATCATTTTTTAATGGATAAAAAGGTAAAGCAAAGATGGAAAAGAGGAGAATGCAGTCTTTTCGTACTCTGCACCCAAAAAAAAAGGCAGCATGACTTCCATTTTTAGTGCATAATAGTATTCTTCAAGATCTACAAGTCCAAGGGATTAATCCTTTCCCTGATCTGGAGTCACAGTGTTCATGGAATGCAGTAGGAGATGTGCCCATGCACAATAAGGTGCAGCTTGGTCTTTGACAATGGCTCAATGGCCAAGGACAGCCTGGTGACGAGTGGTTCCTCAGGGGTCACTACTGGGACCGGCGCTGTTTAATGTCTTTGTGGGTGACATGGACAGCGGGATTGAGGGTGCCCTCAGCAAATTGGCTGATGGCACCACACTGTGTGGTGCAGTTGGCATTCTGGAGGGAAGGGATGGCATCCAGAGGGACCTGGACAGGCTTCAGAGGCGGTCCTGTGTGAACTTCATGGAGTCCAACGAGGCCAAGTGCACGGTCCTGCACATGGATCAGGGCAGTGCCAAGCACAAACACAGGCTGGGCACGAATGGACTGAGAGCAGCTCTGAGGAGAAAGACTTGGGGGTGTTGGTGGGTGAGAAGGGGCATCACTTGGCCATGTGCCCTCACAGCCCAGAAAGCCAAAAGCACCGTGGTCAGCAGGGAAGGGGGCATTCTGCCTCTCTGCCCCACTCAGGTGAGGCCCCACCTGGAGAGCTGCCTCCAGCCCTGGGGTCCCCAACATGAGAAGGATGTGGAGCTGCTGGAGGAGGTCCAGAGGAGGTCACAAAGGTGCTTTCACCTCTGAAGTGGAGACACCTCTGAAAGTTGGTGTTGTTCAGCCTGGAAAAGGCTCTGGGGAGACCTTAGAAACCCTTCCAGTACCTAGAGAGGACCTACAAGGGGGACTTTGTACAAGGACATGTAGTGACAGGACAAAGGAGAATGGCTTCCAATTGAAAGAGTGTAGGGTTAGAGTAAATAATAGGAAGAAGTTCTTCCCTGTGAGGGTGGGGAGGCCCTGGCACAGGTTGCCCAGAGAGGCTGTGGATGCCCCATCTCTGGAAGTGATCAAGGCCAGGTAGGATGAGGCTCTGAGCAACCTGAAGGTGTCCCTCCCATGGCAAGGGTTGGATCTGGATGATTTTTAATGTTCCTTCCAACCTCTTCTGTGACTCACTGATATGATTCTATGTTGCTGTCATAGGTTAGCAAGCGTAGTCCCGGAAGGGACGTCCTTGCTAAGGGGTGCTTACAGTTTCCTCTGGGAACTGACAGAACCTATCAGCTGGCCAGTTTGAATATGGACAATTCTCTAAGCCACTTAAAGTTGTGATCACCTCTGTGATCCACATTTAAGAATAGGCAAACTCCCCCTCCAAGCTCTCTCTCGTTTCCGGCACTGGGACAGGTGGCTGCGGGCCCCGTGTGGGGGCCAGCGGGCCCGGCCAGGCCCTGCTTGGGCCAGGCCGGGCCGGGCCACGGCCATCATGAAGCCATGGACCTGTTCCAGCCATGGAACCCCCCCCCACTGCCTTGCCGTGGGCAGCCGGAGCGGCTCGGCTCTCCCCCCTCTCCACTGCGATAAGAAAAATTCAACATTCCAGCTGCAAAGCTGCAAGGCCGAGGTGAGATTAACCCTTTTATTGCTGTGAAGAGCTGAAAACCTGAGGGAAGAGAGAGAGGAGATGCTTAAAGCTGAAATTCTGTTGTGAAGCTATGATATATCAGAGTATCCTGTTGTAATTTCATGAAGATATGGGGGGTGGAGTGTTCAACTCGTGAGCAAAAGCACCTGCGCTGAGATAGGCAGATGCTGACGCAGCTGTAATTTCATGAGAAGTTTGGACAGGGAGAGATGAACCAGATGAGGACTTTTGCTCCAAACAGGAAAGGAGAAAACCTCAGTCCGTAGAGATGAACCAGATGAGGACTTTTGCTCCAAATGGGAAAGGAGAAAACCTCAGTTCCTAGAGATGCTCCCAGAGATAGTCCTAACGATGAAGATGATGAAGACCCTTTGCTCCCAGGGAAGGAGAAGGGCCTCTGTTTTTGTTTCTGAACGGCTCAACCTTAAAATTGTACCCCAGAAAACTTCAAGAGTGGACCCTCGAAAGCAGTTGCGGGAAAAGCTGCAAGTCGGGGGAAAGGACTCACACGCAGGCAGAGAGACTCCTCTTCCTAAATGGACTGAACAATATTTGGAAGTGGGTGGCTGTCTCGTTGTGATAATGTTTTCATAGCATGAGCAAGAAGAGACTTCTCTTTCTAAATGGACTGAACAAGGTTATTATGGAAGTGGTAAACAGACTGAACATCTTAAGGGTTGTCTTTTCACATTGTCAGTGGGAGAAGGGAGGAAGGTGGGGGGAGGAGGAGAGTTCTGAAGGTGGTATAATTTTTTTTCCTTCTTCTTTTAGGTCTGTTAATAAACTTCTTTATATTCTTTCAAGTTTGGTGCCTGTTTTGCATTTCTCCTAACTCTTATCTCACAGCAGATAAACAGTAATGAGTATTTTGGACCAAACCTCTACACTTGCATATCTTTAAAAAACATTGCAGAGACTTAATTCTTCCCTTAGGCAGTCAGTTTTTCATTAATACTTTATTCCTTAAAGACACAGACTGTAACTACATGTTTCACAAGAATTTCCTTTTTGCTTTTCAGCTCCTATCACTTTGTCCATCCAGCTGCAGGAAGTGACAAGTACAATGATACAGTTCAGCTGGGAGCCTCAAGGTGGCACAGGAGACAGTCCTTACACAGTGCGACTGCTGGGAAAATCGGGAGAGATGAAGAAGAAAATCCTAAATGGAACAAGTACTGTATTTGAAAATCTGCTTTCTGGTCATCAATACCAAATATCCGTGGATGTTTCAACTTGCTCTAAGAATGTCAGCACCTCCTTGACAGTTCAGACAGGTATTTCCTCTGGAATTTTTTCTTTTTCTGTTAGCAAACTAACACATTCATGGCCTGAACATGAAGCCCTTTTACACTGAGCACCTACCTGGACATGAATAAGCCATATACTGAAATGAGTAAGCAAAAGGAGGCCAAACTTTCAGAAATTTAAAGACAGCCTGCAAATTTTCATGGGGCTAAGGTCCAGAGCCCCGCTAGTCCTCCTGCCAAATTCAAAGCTTTACTGAGCTAGAACCACAGCAGTTCAATGTTCTAGCCTCTCCCAGCTCCATACACTTTATTTCCCAAGCCTTACTTAGCTGAAATATAATTTTTAAACAATAACTTCGTTTTTTCTGGTTATTCTATCTTTCATATCTCCACAGCTGCTGAAGTCTACAGTGGAACCACCAGGATTACCAGTGAAGATTTCAAGCCTGCGTATCAGAACAAATCAAGTAGAGAATTTATGGAGTTTGAAAATAAGTTCATTACGGAGGTACTTTGCTTAGAAATTCTAAACTAAAATTTTATTTTCTGCTGAGCTCTTCCTAGTGTAAATAATCATGAGGATCTGGATATGAATAGCTTAAATGTGGGTGGGAAAGATTGTGTGATGGTTAGAAATGAAGAAGTGCTTACTTTTCATTTATGTTGCTGTCCTCTGAGGCCCTGATTTAAAGGAAATTCTGTCTGGAAGTTATACATATTCCCCTATTATGAGAGTGGCTTTTAATTGAATTATGGCCAGCATGTTGCTATATATTAAAGAAAAAAAAAGATAATAACTTAAACCTTTTACTTTGCAGATAACAAAACATCTGCCACAGAAGCTACAAGAATTAAAAAATGGAACAAAAATGCGTATTGTAATTAACAGCATCACGGAAGGAAGTGTGATTGTGCTCTTTGACATTGTGTTGGATGTTGAACAAAATATAACAAAACCAGAGGTTTCAGATGCTTTTACAGAGGCCCTTAACAGCAGTACAGAATTTGAAGTTGATCTTAGAAAGACTGTTGTAGAAGGTATGAATTTGTTCATCCCTGTGAATTCAAGTGTGTTTTCCACTGATGGTAACATCCAGTGAAATGGGATTTGGTTGGGAAAGGCAAATGGTACTTGGTTTATCTCTTTTTCCGATACTGACTTAAATCTTTGTTCTCCTCCTGTTTTGTTTAACTCCACTGTAGCAAGGAATAGCTGTCAGCCAGGTTTAAATGACTGTGACCAAAATGCAACCTGCACTGCTGAAGGAGCCACTTACTCCTGTGGATGCAACAAAGGATTCACTGATAAGAGTCCCCAGGTTCCAGGGAGAGTTTGTCAGCAGGATCTGCCTTCACGTAATTGCTTTATATAAGTTTAAAAACCCAATCCAAACCCAAGCCCAAGCTGAATCTTAAAAAATTGGCATGTTCGGTCTTTTCCCTCCCCTGGCCCTCTTTAGGTAATATCTAATTATGATTATGTACACTGGGCTTGGAGGGATTTGATGTCATGTGGTACCACAGTTAAATATTTCAGCAAACAATAGAAGAATGTTTCCTGGGCTTGTTTTTTGAAAGTTGTTTACAAAAATAAAAAGCATAAACTTGGTGAACTTTCAAATAAATTCTACTCACTGCCTCCAAATTTCTGTTTCACAGAACAGACAACTCCAGTCCCTCCAGACACCAACACCACCAAGACAACTGGATTTACAGGATCTACATCTAATTCCATTTTCACTACCACATTTACGTCAGCACCTTGCAGTAAGTAAATATTTGATACTGAATAGTAGAATGAAAATTATCCAATCAGACACAATATTCTTCTTCATTGGTCATATCAGCTGTGAGGTAAAATCCCTCAGCATAATTTCAGAAAGGGAAGACTGATAAAATCACTGGAAATACATAATTATGTAAATATCAATCGAGGCAGTTTCTACACCTTGGTAAAGCTCTCCTGGACCCAGTAAATGTTCACTGGGTGCCTGCCTGCAGGCATAAACCACTGTGATAGGTGATTTTTCTTAACCCTATTATGAAGCACATTTAATAAATGCCTCTCTACTGCTCTGAATTTAGGATTTCCTGGTGGTATTTTAATAATACATCCTCCTGAGGATATCAGGATGAGTCAAATCTCAGTCCACCTCAGAATGCTCATGTTTTTCTCAACCAGCCACATCAATTCTCCATTGTCTTAAAGCAACATTGTACAATTCTGACCATTTACCACACCTTGCCTGCAATTAGAAAGGCTAGAAGCAAGTAGAATGTCACCCATTTGTGTTTTGGAGCCATCAAACAAATGGCTCCAAACCATTAATGTATGGTTTCTGTCTGTAGAGCAAAGGGTTCACCTCTGCTCTGGTGGGAGAATGAGGTGAAAAACTGAAATCAGCTCCAGCAAAACACACAAGAGTTTATATTGCTTTCATTTGTATTTTTTCTTCAGTATTAAATGTGTAGAATTGCAGAAGTGAAATGAACTGCTCTTAGCTGTATGAAACTTTCTCACTTTGCAGTGCCAGTGTCCGTCGAAGTTCAGAACGTCACTGCAGAAGAAATACAACTCAGCTGGACCAGTGGCAGCAAAGGCAGCCTTTACAACATCTCTGTCAGGGATGGAAGCCAGGAAATACACAAAACAACTACAGAAGAGACAAAAGCTGTGTTTAAGCACCTGCTTCCTGGCCATGTGTACATCATTTCTGTGGCAGTGTCATCTTGTGCTGAGAAGAATCAGACTTCAGTCACTGTCCAAACAGGTACCTCCTCCATCACCCTGGCATTTCTTTTCAATTACTGTAAACTCACAGAGTCTTGTTGCAATATGATCTGGATTGGATCTCACAGACTCTTATTCCTGCAAGTCATTTTTATTTATTTGACTCATCCCCTTACTTGGATAGGACTGTGTGGATTAAAGAGGAGTTTGCAAGAGTAAGAACTCACTCTGTAAAGTTTCTGATCATGTTTTATTATTGAGCCAGATAATTCTGTACAGAAGTCAGGATATTTTGGTTGTAAATTTACCAGAAAATATTCTGGTAGTGTGAAGTTTAGGTTCTACGTGCTCTTGTGATTGCAAGCAGTCCTTAATTGTCATTGTTACCTTTTTAATTTCATCCTAGGTTACAGACATTAAAACAAATTGTTTAATTGTGTGTCTGTACTAAAACTGATTCTCAAGGGACATGACACATAATATCCCTCTACAGCAAAGTTTCTCCTTTAAAGCTCCCCATTGGCATCTCCCCCTTAGCCAATTCCTTTAGACAAAACTTTTTCCACTAAAAGAATTGCCACTTGGCACAATATAATATTGCTTTTCTATCATTGGAAGAGATCAAAAATCAGCCTGTCAAAGGAAACCACTGGGTTATTTTGGCCTGATCCACGTTTCATAAAACTGTGCTGCACTTTATCGTTCTTTCCCAGTGGCTGAGAAAGTGTTCACAATTTCTTTTTATATAACTTAAAAGATCTGACTTGACTTTTGGCAATTGTAACTTTCTTCCAGCATTTCTTGACCTCTAAAACATTTGCAATCCTTTCTTGAGTTCTCTAGTGGATTGTCTGATTATTCTCAAAACCCTTCTAGGGCAATTATTCTGGCAGTTGACTGTGGGGGTTCCTTCTAATGGACTTATCCTCTGTCTTAGTCTTTAGGACCACAAAGCCAAGGAATTCTCATCATAATTTCCATTG
This sequence comes from Corvus kubaryi, assembly GCF_017639235.1. Lineage (NCBI taxonomy): Eukaryota > Metazoa > Chordata > Aves > Passeriformes > Corvidae > Corvus > Corvus kubaryi. The sequence continues at coordinate 7,669 of NW_024581267.1, forward strand.
AAATCTTTTAATTCTTCAGTCCACTGGCTTTCATTTATTAGTTTCTCTATTTTAAAAAAAAAAAAAAAAAGGTTTCCTTTTGTAACCTGGAGCCATCTGCCCTACCAGAAAAGTGTTTGTAATCTAAATAAAAAGAGCAATAAAGACCAAGTCATCCATATTTCATGTGAAGTTAAAGATTATGTTCAATTCTATGAGGAGAACTGGAGATATAACCACATAAAACCTGCTATACCACCCTTTAATGGGTTTTGACCCATTATAAATAATTCAGATTAGCCAGTCCAGGCAAGCATACTGAGGTTTTGAGACTCCAGGATGCATATTTTTTCCAAAAGAAATTGCAGGTGACTTTTACTTCTGAAAGCTCCATCTATCTTACCTGAGTTGTACGAGCATGTAGCAGCACAACCTATATCTTTAGCTCTCATAAGAAATCAGAGTTCTCAATGCTACTTCAGTGAGTTCTCACATACCACCTACCCACCCACCACCTGCCTCTCTTTTGATATGCTCCAATTTTATAACTTGCAATTCTAAGTTCTCACTGGGCCAAAGGAACTTCTGCTTAGGTGACTCCTTGGCCATAATTAAAGACTTCCACTTATTCCATAATTTTCTTATTAGCAGCAATAATGCATGCACAGAAGTGATTATCTTGACTTTTAAATTTATTTTACAGATTCTGCTTCCTGTTTCGAAATGACTGAGTTTTGTTTAGCAGAAAGTACTGGCTGCTCTGAGTTAAAAGGCATGGCATGCTCCAGTAAGTTTATAGAACCTTAACATTTGTTTATCCATAACTACGGGGTATTATTTCACAATATAGTATCTTCCATGAGTATTTTGCCATCTGCTTTATGATGTCAGTTCACACAGCATCTGAAGTTCACACTGCTTTGGTGAAGAAGCTGCCTCCATCAAACTTCAGTGTCAGCTTCCAGCTCTATTTTAGTCTGGACTTTTCTATGTAAAGCCTTCTTCTTTTGGCTCAGGGCTCATCCACCTACTCGGGAGGATTTAAACACACTCAGAGCCTTGCAGATTCTAACAGACTGATGTTGCTCCTGCTGGAATCAATGGGAGAGTGGCTGTTGAATTAGTGGAGTGGGATGCACCCTGAATAATACAGGAATGGTGAGCAAGTTGTGAGCATTGTGATGGCTGACAAACTTAGAGAGATTCAGCTCTGAAGGTTCCAAAGCCAGGGCATTAGACACATATGACACACTCTATTATCATTATTTGATTAGTTTCTGGTTTTATCAATTCTTATTATAAATACATGAGATAACAAAGTCCAAAGACCAATTATGGAGTGACATCCTGGGAACCATCTCATTGTTTCTTCTTTTTTAATTTTTTTCTAGAAAACCAAGCATTTGCCTGCAGCGTTGTTTTAAAAAGCCAGATATTTAATAATACACTTTACAACTCTGAGAGTGAACACTACAAAACAATGTCTGGAAAGATCACAACAGATGTAAGTTGATGCAATCTTCTTTGTCAACTTGAATGAACCACAGAAAGGCTTGTGATTAGCAGCCTCAGACTCCTACATTCATTGTTAAATCAAGACTGGGACAGGTGAAAAAGAAAAGACAGTATAGGGAGCACAAAATCTGCCAAGGACAGACAGTTTGTTGTTCAATGAGGAGGGTTATATTCCCTAAGCCATCCTCAAATATAAGTTATGTAGTGAAAGGCACTTTAAAATTCTATTTTTGTAAGTTCAAGGAACATCCTGTTCTGCTTACTTTCTCCCACTTCGCTAAACTGATGCCTGTGGAGGCAAAAAAAGAATATTCCTCAAAAACAGCATTTCAACACAGACTTGGAAACATGAAAACTTTGCAAGTGTGTACTGTGAGTCCAGATCATTGGCAATTCACTTCATGGAAGTGGCTGCAGGACTGGACAAAGTATCAAGGGGGTCATCTCAGGGGGAAAATGAGGAGAGAAAGTGGAAGCTTTGAGCTAGCAAAGCTGACAGGCAGAAGCAGCAGTCTGGCACTTCTTTAACAGCATGTTCAAGAAAAGCACTAATAATTTCAACACCTCTCAGGAATCCTGATGTATATAAGTCTGTTGGAAAGGTAAAATTACTGGGAGATTGGGGTAGACTGCTTTAAATAACTAACACAGCTATTTTTAGTGTGATGATCATACCCTTTAGCTAAGAAACCACAGATTTCAAAAGCAGTAATTAATTTGTTCTCACCACGCCAACTCGGAGGTAACCTTGTCTTATGACTGCTAACGTCTCCACTTCATGGATAAAAAATTTACTTTAGTAAATTTAGAAGGTTTCATCCAACCTGATTGAATGCAACAGGAATCCCTTTTCTGGCTTTTAAGAAGCTTTTACCTCGTGCAAAGTGTCACCTTTTCTTTAAAAAATGACAAAATCAAAGAGAGGCTGTACTAAAATGATTGGAAATATAGACAATTTATGTACTGGATTTATTTTTTCAATCTGAATGTTGAACTACTTCTTTTATATTCCACAGTACTACCACTTTGTAGTAGTAGCTTTGAAATTTTACAGTTTTACCTGCATAAGTCAGGTTTCCTATCCAGACTGCTCATCAAGGTGAGGAAAAGAAAAGCATTTTTGAAGTCTCTGGCCAAAGAACTTAATGTGATGTAAAGTCTGACATGGGGATATATCTCACAGAAAAGATGGAGGCAGAAAACTGAGCAGTGACTCAGAACAAGGTCTGTTATCATCTATGAAAAATAGCAGTCTTTCAGACTTTTCAGGTAAAATACCATATTTATCCACAGCGAGAAGATAACTTCTCTTAGTGGGTTGAATCAAACACTTAATTTTCTGAAAAGAACAGTCCTGACAAAAACATATCAACCAGTCTTATCTAAAAAAGGGGACTGCTTGTTCTTGCTCTATATCCTTATGGAAGCACTAAGCAAGACTCTACTTTTGGAGATATCAGTGCAATTGATTTGATTTTGATTGGTGTCATGGGATTACACTCGGTTTATGCCAGAATGATTGAGAGGCAAATCACACCCCTGTCTCTCTTTGCATAGGTATTCTCTAGCATCATGACTTTGAAAATCTGGTGGCAAAAAAAAGTTTTAGACCTCTAACATCAAGTTCTGTGCAGTTAGTGTGTGCTGGTAGTTCAAGGACCATGCTTGAAGTTTAGTTGCACATGTTAAAAAAAGTTAGGGGACACTGAACATAACTTTAGAAATATTGGGTGCTCTTTGTAGATTCCAAGTTTCGTACAGTCGGGGTCCCATATGGGTTTGTGGAGGAGGACAACTTGTTTTAATGCATTATTCATTGATAACTAGCTAAACAGATTGGAGCTTTGGAAGTCAAACTTAGATTTCACATTTTCAACCACAGACAATGCGTTGCTCCGGAATCCTCTTTCAATAAGTTTTTTATTTGTTGTTTCAAACCAATTACCTTGGAAGAATAGTAAGTAAAGAAAATTAATATCCTGATGTGTGCAGGATGTGTGCATTCCTGCTCTGCCTCAGCTGAGTGACAAGTGGAATAAATATCAATTTCACCTTGCACAGGTTGTTAGAGACATGCGCGCTGAACTGAACAACGACCGCTTCGATATCGTCGTGCTTGGGTTCAGACCTGGCAGTGTGGTTGTTGATTTTCTCTCCCTGTTGCCAAAAGAAGAGCCTGTGGATGTTTATTTTATATGGACCAGCCTGACTAAAATTATAAGGAACGAGTTTGGGAACCAAACTAAAGTAATGGTGCAACGTAAGTGATACTGAAACAGCTTCTTTGTAATGGTGTGGGGACTAAAGGGTCAGATCTACTGCTTTTAAGATGATAAATTAACTTCTTTCTTTTAAGAAGTTCAAATAGTTCAAGTAACCTACTTAAACATTCACTGAACACATAGTGATTTCATACAGATTATGGATCTATTTTAAAGAGTGATTATGTATACCCAATTCCAGATTCAAAGGATGGGTCCTCTTCACACTAAAGGATCTAAAGACTCTCAGATTCCATCAAGAAAATCCTCAGAGCAGCTGTTATGGGTGTCACCAAGAGATCACAAGAACCCTCAGAAAAGATTTCTAGTTAACAAATCTTCACTACATACAAAAACATTTTCAATATTATTCAGAAGTTTCAAAGCTGCCAAGCAGTAAAACACAGCTGTCACTTAGGGCTCCAGGATTTCTTACACCCACTTTTTACTGTTTCGAGCTAACATTTCTAAAATGTGTTTTGAATTTTCAGCTCTGTCTGTTCAGCCATCAACTGACAACTATTCCTCCTGGAGAGTAGCAGTGATTGTCCTTGGAGTTTTACTTGGAGTTGCATTAGTGCTGATTCTCTTGGCAATACTGTTTTACATCTATGTGAGGAGAAGATCAGGTAAATACTTGGTTGAACCCTCAGGACTCATGGGAATGTTTGTCTACAAGCACTTCTAGGACAAGCCATCAGTTTCACTTAAGTATTTTGGGTAAGGCAGAAGATTAATATATTTGTCTTAAAATTCAATGTTAATTGTTTATATTAACTTAGGATAGTTCTACCCTCTCCTTCACAATGTCCATCATCAAATTCCTCAGCTTCTAACAACACCTAATGGATCTTCCTTTAAACAGGTATGGAATTTTTCACATTGTACACGTGGTAGAGTGAGAAACAGAGAAACTTCTCTTCAGCCTATCCCCTATAGGTACTGCAATGCCTCCTAACACAAATCTAAGAGAGACGCGATCCAAACTACTCAATACTGTCTTGTATTTAGGTGACACTGAAAACAGGGTGGCTGAGCCTGGTAGCTGTGTCAGGTCACCTGAATGCCCAGCTGAGCCCAGAGTCATCCTGTTGGGCTTTGTGTACTTGGCCAAGGGTGATTCACCTCCCCTGAGACTTTTAGCACCAAATAAAGATGCCTCTTTCTCTCCTGTGACTGCAGAATGGGCCCAGGATAACTAGTGTTCTAGCATATACATCTTGGTTAGGAGCTTGGAGAAAAATGGGATACATCTCAGTTATGTGGGCTAGCTATAGAAGTCCAGTGGACCAGAAATATGATTTGGAGGCTTCTGAATTTGGAGTTTCCTTTAATTGTTGGGCTATGAAGAAATAACTGCTTATAGGTCAAAAGCATAGCATGCTAAACACAGATGTGGCTTCACAGCATAGCCTTAATGTATTATGGGATGGGGGAAGGGAAACTAGGTTAATTTGAGCCAAAAGTATTTTTCTCACCTGTTTTTGCCTGTTAAAAATGGTTGGCTGAGCAAGGACGTGCCATATAGTGCAATTTTGTCCTGCCCTTGGTAATTCTAAAGTAGAGTCCAGTAGAAGCAGCTCCTGTGGCATTGGAGCAGACCTTGCTTTAGATATCTTAAGCAATTAGAAGAAACGACCTTTACCTTTTCCCACCACTCTTAGCTGCAGTCCCGGTGAAGTTGCAGTCTGTTTCTCCTAGGGTGTAGTTTTTCCTGCTTGGAATGTGCTGAACAGATGACAAAGGGCAGTTTACTGCTGTACATACTTGCAGCAGGATTTATGGGTTTCATTTCAAACCAGCTCTCCCTGTATCTGTGTATTTTGTCAGTCTGCCTACACTCGGAGTTCCTGTTGAGACACTGAGTACCCCGTGATGTTGAGGCCCTGGCTCATGCCCCCTGAGCAGCCCTGGGTTTTGGGGATTATGTTATGGTTATTTGGCACAGGTTAGAGTAAGATGGTGCCAGAACTGCAGCACAGGGTGGGAGCTCAGCAGAGTGGTGGTGCACAAGCAGCTCTGCTCTGCTCCGTGTGCAGCCAGTGTTCATTCTTTTTATCCCTCCTTCCCTGTGCTATAGCACAGCTCCCTGCCAAGGACCCTGTCTGGAGTATTAATTTTAGTAGCAGGGACCTATGAAACAGGGTCTTGCATGCCTTGCTCTCCCTTTGCTTCCATGTAGTGTCAATTTGTCTGTCCTGCTTAGGTCTGAGGTGGGGAGTCACGGCCACCTCACTGATGGAAAGAGAGCGTGATTAGTATTTGGTAAACATATATTATGTGGCTTTTAAATATAGCTAGCTCTGGTGTTCCATTCACTGAGTAGTCACTCAACAATGTATTCTGTCAGTCAATACAAGTTCCCCAGGGAGCTCTGTTGAAAATACAAATGAGTGCTCTTGCTTATGTTAATACTCTTTTATTTGTTCTTTGAGGGATCTACTTTGAATAGCAAATCCTCATTGCCAGTAAAGCTTTCTGATGTCCTTGTAAATAGTGTTAAATAAAGACCTATGTACAGCAGGCTTGTACTATAGAATCCTGGGATTGTTCATGCAAAATGTACTTAACATACCTGGAAAAAAAAAAGTGGTATTTTAAACTATTTTCTCAAAGATGCTTTCCAAATAAAATCTTTATTTTTACAATTGTGCATTCTGAAGGAATCTGCTGTTCTTGTTTTGTCATGTAAATTGGAGCCTCTTCTACCTCTGGGGGGGAGGGTGACCAGTGCAGTCCACAACAGAGCTAACCTTGGTATGATTAAACAGAGGATGATGTCTTTGAGCTAGATTAAACAAGAGAGAAGATCTACTGAATCTAGTTTTTTTACCTTCTACTTCATTAAAAATCCCCCCTACCACCACAGTGTGAAGTCTAGACTCTGCCAACTCCCTGAAAATGAGAGCAAGAGAAGCCAGATCTGCCCTTTCCACAGAGGATCCCTTCCTCCCTTCCAAACAGCATTGATGGGCTCCTCATGCATATTCCCTTCTCAGAGAGAGGCAGCAAGTGGGACAGAGAAATATATGGCTGAGGGTAAGACACTCAAAAGTATCTAGTTATCCCACTCTGAATCTTGATATCAGTGGGATTTAAGCAATTCCTCCATTTTTGTGTGTCAGGATGTCTGTGACTGAGAAAGGGCATTTTGCCTGTATCAAACTCACTTTTTTCCCCCTGGAACTGACTGACACTACGATCCAGAAAAACTTGAGCTACCTACCAATCCCTCCATGCACGCTGTGATCAAGGCCAAGGTCTTAGGAAACAGTGTTCTGTTCCGATTGGAACTGAGGAGATGAGACCCAAGTCTTCAGCTGATTTTTTTTAACAATTGCACCTTTCCACAGGTTATTATTCCAGCTTCTGTCAATAACCAAAAGCTTTTGCTTCATGAGTATGAGAAAATCGTGGTGCTCTGGAGCCAGAACCACACACAGCTGTTGAATGCATTCCCAAGGGCACAGGCAGTTTAAGACTGGATAAAGCCAAGCCTTGGTTGTGCACTTGCCATCTCCTATCTAATTGGGATTATTTAGGCTATGCTAGGGATTTCCCTTAGTGCCCTAGTCATTGGAGATTTGTGATGGAACAACACCTGGAAAGGAAGGAGAAAGCAATAGGACATGATCTCAGTCTTAACAAAACAGGCCTGGGAAACACTGGGAATGTCATGTCTGCCCTGCTGTCCCCCAGCCTGTGACAAGCCAGGTGCCAAAGGAACAGAAGGAACTGGGGATGAATACAGGAGCAGAAGTTCCCTCTGCAGGGAGCTGGCTCTGCCATGTGCTAGAATAAAGACTGGAGTGAGAGACTAAAGGGTCTAGAGACACTCAAGTTACACAAATCAGCAACAAGAGGGGTCAGAGTCACAAATAACATAGCAATGTGCCTTCCCCAAACTTAGCTGCTTGCTTTCCTCTTCTCAAACAGCAAGAAAATGCTGTAGGACTTCAGGTCATCCTAAGTACACGTTGCCCTATAGCCTAAGGAGTGCATGGGTGCCCTCAGCATGGCCTGGAAAAAGGAACTGTGGGATTTGGGTCAGGCAGCTGGTGCCAGGAAATGGGCACGAGCTGCTGAGACATCAGCCAGCCCCCTCCCCAGGCCCACATTCCCTGCACAGGATATTGCAGGGCTCTACCACTGGCTGTGGTTAGTCCTCATCATTGACTTGGTAATAAAAAACCTGCTGGCATCAGCTTCCAAGTGTACTAATGTGGAAAAAATCCAGGAATAGAAATATTACTGTTGGTAAGCCAACAATTTTGGACACTTTAATGGGAGCTGAGCTGTCCAATGACATCACATTCTGGGGACCCAAATCAATAACATCCCTGTTTAGCTACCATCAAATGCATCAAGCTGGTGTAGTTGCCTGCTGCAAACCCCGTTTCTCCTTTCTGAGCAGATGCAGGCTGTGCTGCTGCTGAAAAGGAGTAGGATTTAAACATTTTTGGTGTATAAACACACCAATCAGCCATTTGTTTCCAGAGTTAACTGGTTCTTTTAAGGACTCAGTTTCCAAAGAGTCAAAAAATGTAGGGCTGTGTGCAACTTCTGGTCAGAAAGCTTGCAGTGAAAAACTGGGATCTGTCCAGCTCACATCCACTTTGCTGTCACATGGCCCCAGTTAAAAGTCTGCCCTGAGGAAATGAAGTTCTTTTTGTGCTGTAGGTCACATCTCTCTCCAGTTGTCCTGATGTGGGGGACACCTGAACTTTGCATGGTCAAATGTATGTGAAATTGGGCTAGAAACTGTAGCAATAATTGATGTTTTAACTCAGGGAAATAGAAGCTGTTGTTGCTGGTGTTGTACACGCCCTGTTCTAAGCCCACCACGATCCTGTACTGGCAGCAACACAACACAGGTTAGGCAGGATTCGAAACGACTCAAAATGATTTTAGGATGGCTTGGTCCTGTCCGGTGTTTGAGGCATTTCCTATACCACCATTTGACTCACAGAAGACAAGTTCAGCTTCTTTTTCTGCACTTCAGGGCTCTCCCGGTTTGGGTGAGTTGTTGCACAGTCAGCACAGCTGTGGGGTCCCACAGCAGCTGTGCACAGTCAACCAAAAAATATTTAATGGATTAATTAGAAAAGGGGATGCATGTGTGTGGGCTGACTTCAAAGCCACTTCACTGCCTATTATTCCTTCTTCTCAGCTTCCAGCTTCATAAGCAAACCTTTTTTTCTTTGAAATTATTTTTAAATGTGAGGCTGAATGAATATAACACTACATCTGAGCCTCCATAAATCTTGCCAACACCTTGATTAGACATGGAAAACTCTCCATCCAGGAAGGTGTGGGGTCAGAAAGTCCTGCACTGTGCAGCTGGAGCCACCAGATAGCGCTCCCTGTACCGGCATCAGCTGCTCCAAGACCTGTTTGAACCAAAATCTTCAGTAATTCCCGAATTTTTAGCTCAGAACAGGGCAGCCTGGAAACTCACTTCCTTCCAATGGATTTTACAATGCTTACGTGCACTTCAGTTCTCTCTTCAAGCCGTGCATTCTTTCCCAGCACATAAGATAGCCGGAGAGTTGGGAAATCAATAAGTTTTACTTCTCTGGAGAGGTGACACGGAGCAAGGAGAGGCTGGGCAGACAAGGGGAGCTGCACATCCTGCAGGTCACCTTGGCTGTGCCCTGGCAGCAGCTCTGGGGCCGTGCTGTCACAGGCATGAGGAGCCATGCAGCTCTCTAGTTACACATGCACTTAAGCTCCTGGGGGAATCACAGCCAAAAAAGGCAGGGATAAAGATGTCTGTGGGAATGATCCTACCTGTCTCTCTGAGCACCTAAATACCAGCCCAAAGCAGAGCCCTGAACCCTCCGAAAATATTCAAAAAAAGGGTTTTTTTTTCTCCACAAACTTCTCTTCCACTTGCTTTTTTACATTCTGTGTTGGTACACGGTGAAATGAGGACATCACAACTCAGGGAGTCAGGGAGCCAGGAGCAGTCACCTGCCTGCCCCTGAGGCTCTGATGTGTTTGTTGGACACTGCCAAAGCCACCTCGTTGTCACTGTGGTCAGGTATTGACAGCATTTCCTAAACTTTTATTTGTCTCATTGCTACAATAAACTACTCAACTCAGTAAAAGGCTAATTGTCTATCAAATACATTTGAAATCTTTATTTGATTTCTCTTCTCATAATCAGAAAGCTTAAGCAGCCTACAGAGTCTTTACTTTTTCAGTTGTTCCTTGTGAAGATTTTCACATTGGATTCAGGGAATCAGAAATTTAAGTAAATTAATATTTTTTAAAAAATATAATTTCATGAGCCAAATGGCCAAATTATCTGTGTAAAAAACACCCAATGAATCAAAAGCATAATTAAATATTAGCTTTTGGCTAATTAAAAAATGTGATATTCCAGCTGTCACTTTCCTTCTCTGTCAGTAAGGTAATTTCCCATGTCTAATCATTCCCCTTGTCTAAGGACAGGCATAGCTGCAGAGAGAAGCTATCAGTGAGCTTCCTCTTGAGTATCACATACAAGAGACTGATTATTGTGCCATTAGTTATTAAATCCTAATTTGCATTTAAGGAAAAGATCCTTTTTTTCTTCACTTCTGCTGGACAGTGCCTAAATCCGTGCCTGGTACTTGCTGAATTCATGCCTGGAACAAGGAAATAAGAAGATGGGTTGGCAACAGATGGCAACGGGAGGTCATCAAGAACTGCTGTGCTGCTCAGCTTATAGGGCAAGTGATGTGCCATAACCCTACAGCCATGGGCTAGTGAACAGCCCTAAAGTGCCAAAGGGATGAGCAGAATAATCTCTCATCTTTCTTTTCTGTCTTTCCAGAAGAAATGGACTTGGGAATAGCAGCTCATCCTTGGCCTGGGGACTGCCACCAGCAGGGCTGCCCAGGAGGAAGGAACTCCTTCTTGCAGGAATCAGAGCTTTGTCCCTTCCAGGGATGCAGCTGTGTTTGCTGTGTGATGCTGTGACAGGGGTGAGGCATCTGTCTCGCCTCGGGCTGGCCTCTGCTGTCAATAGAGAAAAATGAGCACCACCAGGACATGATTCATGTGCTCTGTGCTGTGTGCCTACTTCAGATGAGATGAAATCACCCAGAAATGGCTGTTTCTCTCCCCTGACTCTGAAGGGAACATAGAGCAACACGAATTCATAGACACCTCCATTATAACACAGGTGGAGGGGCTCAGGAAAAGACCGCCCTTCCCAAATTCCATTAGTTGGAAGAAGGTACCAGCTTTGTCTGTCATGCCAACACCTGATGAGGTGGGTCCTCAAATCTGTGGCATTACAGGCCTGGGCAGGGCATTATTTTGGGTCATGAAGAAAGAGCAGGAGTGTAGCAAGCGTGGGGAGTTGAGCAGCAGCAGCAGTACCTGGCAGGGACAAAGCTGGCACTAGAATCTTTCTCTGTTTTCCAGGATTTTGCCGTAAGAGTCTATTTACCACAGCTCCTTTTATGAGTGGTGTTTCTCCTCTCCTCTTTGCTTTGAGTATCACAGAATCACAGAACCATTTAGGTTGGAAAAGACTTCTAAGGTCATTGAGTCCAATCTGTGCCCAATCCGCACCTTGTCACCCAGCCCAGAACACTGAGTGCCATGTCCAGCTGTTCCTTGAACACCTCCAGGGATGTTGACTCAACCACCTCCCTGGGCAGCTCGTTCCAGTGCTTAACAATCCTTTCCATGAACAAACTGTGAGCAGCCTGAACCTCCCTTGCTACAGCTTGAGGCAATGTCCTCTAGTTCTGAATAACTGCATAAATGAGATGGGTCTTGCTAACAAGATTTTGGTCCTGTGTGGGATAGGACATAGATCCCTCATGTCTTTCCATCCCATATCCCTCTAACCATGCCTGTTGAATTCATCTTTACCTCAAGACACACACATATTACAGAAAATGCATGCCTGCACGTGCCCTTGTCCCCCCTGCACACAGAGCTGCAGCCCGATCCTGTGTTTTGGCAAAGACTGGGCAACCCAGGAGCTAACAAAGGGAAAGGTGTGTGCAGATTATGCAGGAGGAGAGGGGAAGACAGAAAAAAAGGATTAAAGCAAGGATAAGCTGAAAAATTCTTTAATGCTAAATTAGTGCATGCTGGTCGAGCTAAGAAAACTGAGGAGAGTTGTGAGGGCTTCCATCTTCATGGCAGGTCACTGCCCAGGCTCCTGCAGGGAGCCCTCGGAGCAGAGAGGAAGCAGGGGTGTGTTCTGAGTGTGAAAGCCTGACAGGAGACACCTGCTCTGATTCCCACTGCCAGCAACCTGCCTGCCTCAGACAAGCAGCTGGCAGCAGCAGGTGGCTCAGCTGATACTGAGATGGAAACCAGATAAACCCCTCCTCCTCCTCCTTTTTTTTTTTTTTTAATATATTTTGTCTAGGTACAAAGGTTTGTTGTTGGCCTGTTGGTTACAATGAGCGTGCTCATACTGCTCTGTGAAAAATTTCCTCACTTCTAGCACAAAGTGCTGAAAAACCTAGTTAGAAAAGAGAATGAATTTGCAGGTTTATGCCATGCTTGAAAATTCCCTTTTCTTTGAGTTGTTCCGTCTCATGCTAGGAACTGGTTCCTGCTTTGCTGTAACACCTCTGTACTCGGGTTGTCCTTAATGCCTTTTGCAACACGAGGGTGCAAAGGCATGTGAGGTATTTACAGTTCTCTCAAAGGAAAATATGGTCTAGGCTGTCACTGCCAAAACAAAAACCCTAGCAAAGGAAGCTCTTGGGTCACTGTAAAGAGGAATCTGATTTTGTTCAGCTTGTGCAATGGTCAGAAGTGACTGATATGCTAAATATGAGGAAACAGCGTTTTCTGCTTTGTCCTACAGCTTGTATTGCAATTGTCTCTGTCTCCTTCTCTTTTATTAAAAGATCTTTCCAAGGGTAGCCAGGAACAGTCGCCCTTTTCATTCTCTACATTGCACAATGCAGTCTGTAATTATTTCATTATGACTTTAATTAGTCTTTCTTTCATTAAAGTTACAATCACCACATATCATGATTGACTTATTTATTTAGTTGACTACTTAGCTCTTAAAAGAGCTGAGAGATTTGAGGGGCTTAAAAGAGAGTGAAATGGCTACTCAGTTTTGGAATTACCTCTGACACAGACTCAGGAGTACAAAACTAGTTCTCATTTTTTTTCAGGCCAAAAACTTTACATTGGAAAACTGCCAAATTCAAAGGGCCCTGTAGGATCCTGCTTGATTTCCTGTCAGTTCAGACTGGCCAGGGAGGCTGCAGGTGCCAGCCTTCAATCTGCTCCAAATAGGCTGGTGGGGAGCTCGACAGTGAAAACTTCCAGCCATGACTTCCCTGAAGGCTCCTTCCTTCCCTATCCACCTTCTCTTCTTCCCCTTCACTTCCCAACAAAAGGCTCTGCAAAAGTGGAAGAGTAACTTGAATAAAATGAAGATGTTTCCATCAGTCAGTGGGGTTGTCATAGTCATCTAGCCTGTCCTCTTCTACTCAAAAAAGTTATCTCAGCCAAGTCTGAGGAATTGCTGTGTAAGGTTGGGATGCTCAGTGTGTGCTCCTGCCCTTAACAACACGCCCTGCTGTCATGGAGCATTTGTTACACCATGAGCACGTACATGACTGGTTGCAAGGAGCTTCTCACCACGGGTGCTACATCTGGAAACTCCAGATGTCCACAGAGCATGCACAGGTGAGGTGGAAAGTCGATCTAAATGGTTCAAAACAGAAAAGGGAAACAGCAGGATGCTTACTGTCCATGTGCTACCCAGAGTGCACCTTGGTGGAAATAAAAGTAGAGAGATTTTAGCTGTATTCTGCAGCTGTCAGTGCTGAACCAGTGCTGGAATCTTTAAGAATTGACTTGGTAACTTGTGAAAACATTGTGATCAACACAGGGTAGCTGTGTATTTTCTGTCTCACTGGACCAGAAGCCAGTGGCTGCTGAGGGACCACTGATGCTAGTTCTGTTCAGGAAAGAATAGAATAGAATTTTATTTAAATTTATATTCTATTTATTTTATAATTCTCTTCTATATAGATAGAATGGAATGGAATGGAATGGAATGGAATGGAATGGGTTGAAAGGGACCTTAAAAATCATCCAGTTCCAACCCCTTGCCATGGGCAGGGATACCTTCCTGTAGACCAGGTTGCTCAGAGCCCCATCCAACCTGGCCTTGATCTCTTCCAGGGACGGGGCTTGCACAACTCAACACGTGATACAGCTACATTCTTGTGAGGTTTGACTTAGTATCCTATCCTAATCTGTCCAACACTGTACAGTATCACAAAATAACATAAATAGTTTAGCAGCAGGTAAACTAACATCCCTCAAGGCATTTATCACTGGGAAAGCTGCTAATGGGCATGTTTTGATTAAGATTGCACTGGAAGTGGTGTTAGGCCTGAAGAGATTAAATATTTGAATCAGTGATTTGGAAGTAAATATAACTCCTCTGCTGATTAAGGTGTGTGACTTAAGCAGAATGGTAAACAAAGAGGCAAGAATGGCTGCAATGCAACGATCTTGACTTCTTGATAAGCTTGACTCACTTAAGGGAAAAGTATTAAAGCAGCTGACTGCCCAAATGCACTTTTAGGAATAAGGAATGAAGCCTCCAGAACAGGAGGCTGTATCCCAGCAGGAATGGATTCAGCAAAGGATTTGGCAGTGGAAGGATAAGCAGGTCAGCCTGAGCTCCCACAGTTACACCGTGGCCAAAAAAGGTTAATGGGATGCTTGGATTAACAGTGCACAAGCAGGGCAGGAGCAGGGTGATGTTAACTCCGAACATGGCATTAGTGGGATCAACACTGAAATGCTACATCAGGTTTTGGCATCAACTGCTCTAAAGAAAGGCTGGGAAGGTGCAAAAAAGGAGCCACAAATGATTGGATGGCAGCAGAAACTGCCACAAAAGGAGCCCTAAAGGGTTCAGTGCATTTAGTTTATACAAAAAAAAAAAAAGATTGGACAGAACTTTATTATGTCTTTGCTGTTGTTTTGAGGTATTTACCTTCTTGGGACTGGGAGAGGGAAAAGTACCAAGCTGCAAAGGGCTTTTACACCTGGTTAAATACACATGTAAACAAATGGTTGAAAATTGGGGTAGATATACAAATAATTTTACAGCAAATGACAAACTGGTGGGGAAAAACTATCAAAGGTAACCTTGCTCTCCTCTGATTTGATACCTTCAAATAAAGCCAGGAGAGCTGCCCAGAAGTGAGCTGACTCCCACAGAGAGGAACTGCTTGGCTGAAGGACTGGTGGGATTCCAGGGACCAGATTAGCAGATATGACCAGATATGATAGTGACATGTGCCAGCCTATCAGTGGTCAAATGTGCATGAATTAGGAACGGTTCATCATGAAAGGTTTTCATGTCAGGCCTGTGGACTGACTGAGGAAGTCAGACACTACTGAATTCTGGCTGTGAGGTTTGTAATGGTACCAAATAATTGGCAGGATTCCAAGCTCACCACTCTCAAGCCTGTTTGAGCTGTGCCAGGGACTCCAAGGAGCTTATCTCTCCAAACTGACAGACTGTCACTCTAATAACCATGACAAATCTGAGTGTAGTGCAGGGCCTGCAGTTTGGCTCCCTCATGGGTAATGACAGCTCTGCCTCCTTGAGAACCTCCCTAGTGACCAAGCACCTTTTACAGAGTGCATCCCAGTCTAAAATCCCAAATTTTCTGTGCATCTGCTGCCAGTCATGTCCAAACCCACCTGGGGCAGACAGCTTGGGAAAAGGACTCTTTTTCCTCCTGACGTGGATGGTCAGAGTGCCCATCTGCCAGGCACAGTCACTGCTCCACCCAACCTGCAGCAGGTGGGGTTTTTCAGTGTCTCCTGCCCTTTGTAGAAGAGCTGAATATCCTGAGGTGAAACTGTGGGTTTCACAAAGCTGTTCTGCTTCATACAGGAAAAAAGAGGAAGGTGGTATTCACATCCCTTCCCCAGCTGGCATCTAGTTGCATTTTCAAAGCAGAACAACTGTGAGGGGAAAGACACACAAAACTTTCCCCACAGAATACTTAACAGCAGTGACTCAGGCCTTGCCCTGTCCCATCAGGCATGTTCAAAACCTTTCTCGAAACAGAGCAGTGACTGAATTTGAAATTTACTTTTTTCAGCTCTGGGATGAGTGCTCAGGGGCAGGGCTGTTGGGTGCTGTGGGATAGGTGCTGTGGGATAGGTGCTGCTTGCAGCTTTCAGTGAGAAAAACATGAGTTTGGGTCATGGCTGAATCATGTTTGGGTCATGTTTCCCTTTGGAAACAGCTTTCAGGTACTAAGTCCAAGCCAAATCCTCCAGGCATGAATCTTTCCCTGGCATTTCCTTCTGCCTAACTTTTCCTGGTGATGCCTGTGTCCCCCTTTCCCAGGTGCTTGACTCTATCCCTTGGCACTGCACAGGGAAGCTGAGCTAAAGAATTTCAGGAGATTGGTGCCATGGCTTATTTTCACGTTGCCCTGCGAATTGAGACCGCAGCCTTTTCATCAGACTGCGAGAATATTTTCTTCACCTCATCTGCTCACAACAGGTTTGCTGAAGGTTTTCCCCTTGGCTATCACTGCATGAGTGCTATCGCTTGCTTTCCTGTGCCCAGACCCTGAGGTTACACTCTGGGAAGGTGCAGTTTAGGGAGATATGATGCCTAAAACCCATCTGTAGTTTCCAGTCATTAGTCTGAGCAATGCATACATGTCCGGTTATAACCAGGGCAGTATGATTTGAGGGGGACTGCACTGGAGGAATGCAGAAATATGCCCAAAATAGCCTCTGTGCTGGGCACCTTTTCCCTAGAGCCCTTGTCTTCTTCCAGCATGAAGAAAAAATTGCTCTTTCTTCCTTCATGGTAACTGAGGGAAGGTAAATTCGGTGCGAGCGTGCTCTGTTTACACCAACTGGAAGCAGTGAGTTCATATAAATTATGCCAAATCTCTGACAAAATAACTCTATTTGTTCGAGCAGGAAGCCTGGCAATGTTGTTTTCTTGCTCTCTCCTAGCACACCTTGGGATCAGCTGGCTACTGAGTGCTACTTAGATCCAGACTAATGAACCTCTGCTCTTGCAGAGCTGAGCTAAGCCATTGCACCTATGATTTGTTCTTCCCGGTGCTACACCCCTTCAGTTTGCTTGATCCAAAAAAAATATAACCCCCTGTACACCTACTGATTGCCATGAGTGCCACAGGGAGCAGCCACAGAAATGAACTGCAGCTAAACTGGTCAGAAAAAGGTTGATGTTGTGCCCTTGAATTTCTTGCCTGTGCATCTCGGGAGAGGGACATTCCAGTACCCAGATGTAAAAATACAGATAAAATCTGGTGAGAAATGAGCATGTGAAACCTCTTGTGTTATTCCTGGAAATGGCAGTTGAAGACAAATGTGGTTTAAGACACAGCTCAGGTGGCATCCATCTCTGTAGCACTGGCCATGGCTGTTCCAAGTGAAGTGTCTGGAGCCCTCCCCACCTGACAGAGATGCTGAGATGGACCCAGAATCCCTCCCAAATCAAGGTCAATATTTAAGAAGGAAAGCCTGAATTTTCTTTTGTGGGTGCCCATTTCTCTCCAATTTCTCCAAGATTCTCACTCTTTTGAAAGAGAATCCACATGACTAGCTCAGATACCAATTTTCCAGGCAGCTAAAATTAGACATGAATCCCACCCATTACACGGAGTATACCTAACCTGAAAGGAATGACTGATTATGTTCTTCAATATTAAATAGATCTGAAGGCAGATCTGTTTAAACTGACTGATCGCATTCTTCTCAAATAGAATTATGTGAATGTTTCCAATATGGATAGGGAAGTATTAATGTCATGTACAGAAAGACATGACAAAATTCAGAGGGGTTATGACTGTTGTTCCAATAAATAGGGAAGGGAACCAACAGGAAGGACCACAGCTGTGAAATCAAACCTTCTGGGGAGGGTAACTTTGAAGTCAGAACCGAAGCATTCTCAGGGTAGACAGTGTCTTTGAGCCATTAGAAGATTTTATGAAAAATATGTGAAATTATACCTTCCCCTCCCTTTTTTTTTACACCCTAAAAATCTATAATTTGGCCAAACTGCCTTATTTGGCAAGAGCTGCAAGAGCCACACCCCAGATTATGCCTTAGACAGTTACTCAAATGATGGTTATAAAATATGGGGGGGAAAAATTATGGCTCTCATATATTTTGGTCTCCAATATGATTTTACCTTTTTTGCAGATTCTTTCCCCGCAAAACCCGAGAGAGAAAACTTCAGGTCTAGTGGCTGAAGTCGAGCAGGATCCAGGGAGTTTGGATCAGATACAACACAAGCCCTGAGCTTCCATGGGGTCCTGTCTGGATGCCAGGCACCCACCAAAGCCACTCTGTCACTGCCCTCCACAGCAGACAGAGGAGAGAAAATACAATGTTCATGAGTTAAGGGCAGAGAGAAACCACTCACTAAATATCATATCCGTAAAACAGACTCATATTGGGAATATTAATTGAATTTATTACCAACAAGATCAGAGCAGGATAACGAGAAGTAAAAACAGATCTTAAAAACCCATCCTCCCACCCCTCCCTCCTTCCCAGCTCTGCCTCCTCCCCCAGCGCTGCGGGGAGAGGGGAATGGGGGTTATGGTCAGTCCATCACACGCTGTTCCTGCCCCTCCTCAGGCAGGGGAGTCCTTCCCACGGGACAGGGTTCTCCACGAACTTCTCCAATACGAGTCCCTCCCACGGGAGACAGTTCTCCAGGAA